>NC_054379.1:42182495-42482495 GCF_017654675.1 Xenopus laevis
GCCATTGCCGCCAATACCGCCAACTCCGCCAACTTCTACTGTTACCGCCAGATCGCACACTTCCAAAAAGTCAGCAGTGTGGGATTTTTTTAATGTGTGTGCCTCTGACAAAAGCATTGTAATTTGCAATGAGTGCAGTCAGAAACTGAGCCTTGGTAAGCCCAACAGCCACATAGGTACAACTTCTATGCGAAGGCACATGAGCGGCAAGCACAAAGCACTTTGGGAGCAACACCTCAAAGGCAACAGGCAAACTAAAAGCCACACTCCTTCTGGTCCAGCATCTTACTGCTCTACCTCTGCTCTCCTTGACCCGTCTGAACCACCCTCCACTCCGCCTTCCACCTTGACCACCTGTTCCCATTCCCAGTCATCTGCCACCAGCCAAGTTTCTGTGAAGGCCATGTTTGAGCGTAAGAAGCCAATGTCTGACTGTCACCCCCTTGCGCGGCGTCTGACAGCTGGCTTGTCTGCACTCTTAGCCCGCCAGCTTTTACCATACCAGCTGGTGGACTCTGAGGCCTTCCGCAAATTTGTAGCAATTGGGACACCGCAGTGGAAGGTACCCAGCCGCAATTTTTTTTCTAAAAAGGGAATACCACACCTGTACCAACATGTGCAGAGCCAAGTTACCGCATCTCTGTCACTTAGTGTTGGGCCAAAGGTCCATATGACTACTGACGCATGGTCCTCCAAGCATGGTCAGGGCAGGTATGTCACCTACACTGCCCACTGGGTGAACTTGGTAATGGCTGGGAAGCAGGGAATGGGTAGCTCAACAACAACAGTGGAGTTGGTGTCACCGCCACGGATTGCACGCGGTTCTGCCACCACCTCTACTCCTCCATCGCTCTCTACCTCGTCTTCTTCTTCTTCTTCTTACTCTGCTGCTGGGTCCTCCTTCTCCTCCTCCACACCTGTGCACCCCCAGCTCCCCCTAGGCTATTCGACGTGCCAGGTACGCCGTTGTCACGCTGTCTTGGGGATGACGTGCCTGGAAAGCAAAAACCATACCGGATCTGTACTCCTGTCATCTCTGCAGTCACAGGCCGATCGGTGGCTGACCCCACACCAACTGCAGATCGGAAAAGTGGTGTGTGACAATGGAAGCAATCTGTTGGCAGCGTTGAGACTAGGCAATTTAACACATGTGCCCTGCATGGCACATGTGTTAAATTTAATAGTCCAACGTTTTGTCTCCAAGTACCCAGGATTCCAGGACGTTCTCACCCAGTCCAGAAAGGTGTCGGCCCATTTCAGGCGTTCCTACACAGCCATGGCACGCCTTGCTGACATTCAGCAGCGCTACAACATGCCAGTCAGGCGTTTGATTTCTGACAGCCAGACTCGCTGGAATTCAACGCTCCTTATGTTGGAACGTCTGCTGCAACAACAAAGGGCCGTCAACGAGTACCTTTTTGAACTGGGTGGTAGGACTGGATCTGCACAGCTGGGGATTTTTTTCCCCCGTTACTGGGTGCTTATGCGCGATGCCTGCAGGCTCATGCGACCTTTTGAAGAGGTGACAAATATGGTCAGTCGCACCGAAGGCACCATCAGCGACCTAATACCCTTCGCTTTATTCCTGGAGCGTGCCGTGCGACGAGTGACAGATGAGGCTGTAGACCAGCGTGACGAGGAGCTGGAAGCGCACGATTTCTGGTCGGAATCACCAGAACGAACCCAGGCACCTGCTGCAACGCAGGGAGAGGTGCCAGAAGTGGAGTCAGAGGAGGAAGGTGGCTTTGTGGAGGAGGAGGAGGAGGACCAACAGGAGCAGGCTTCCCAGGGGGCTAGTGGTGACCTTTTGGGGACCCCTGGTCTTGTACGTGGCTGGGGGGAGGAGACCGTGGATGATGCAGTCCTTGATAATGAGGAAGCGGAGATGGATAGCTCTGCATCCAACCTTGTGAGAATGGGGTCTTTCATGCTGTCATGCCTGTTGAAGGACCCCCGTATCAAGAGGCTTAAGGAGAAGGACCTGTACTGGGTCGCAACGCTACTAGACCCTCGGTACAAGCATAAAGTGTCAGAAATGTTACCAACATACCACAAGTCCGAAAAGATGCGGCATTTACAAACCAGCCTGCAAAACATGTTGTACAATGCTTTTAAGGGTGATGTCACTTCAGGAACTCATCAACATTCCAGGGGCAGAGGTGCCAGTAATCCTGCCACGAGCACACCTGCAAGGACAAAGCCCTTTGGCCAGTCTGTAACGTCAGACATGCAAATGTTTTTCTGTCCAAGGCAGCGCCACAACCCTTCTGGATCCACCCTCAAAGAACGCCTCGACCGGCAGGTAGCGGACTACCTGGCATTAACTGCAGATATCGACACTCTGAGGAGCGATGAACCCCTGGACTACTGGGTGCGCAGGCTTGATCTGTGGCCAGAGCTGTCACAATTTGCCATGAACCTCTTGTCTTGCCCAGCCTCAAGTGTGCTCTCAGAAAGGACCTTCAGTGCAGCAGGAGGGATTGTAACTGAGAAGAGAACTCGCCTAGGTCACAAAAGTGTCGATTACCTGACCTTTATTAAAATGAATGAGGGGTGGATCTCGGAGGGTTACTGCACGCCGGAAGACTTGTTCTGACTTCTATGCAGCTGTCCTTCTCTTCAAGCCTCATGACTCCACACACAGCTGTCCTTTAGCGTCCTCCTCCCTCCGCCACCGTTACAAACTAGGGTGCAAACCCTACTGGTTTAATTTTTTCTGGCCTCTGTGCTTCAGTGGCTGCAACCAAAAAAACTGGGCAAACAATGTCTACAAGGTCAACGTATGGCGAAAAATGACTATTTTCAGCATTTATATGGCATATTTTTTCTGGCAACTGTGCTTCAGTGGCTGCGTCCAAAAAAATGCATATTTTCTGCATTTATATGGCATAATTTTTCTGGCCTCTGTGCTTCAGTGGCTGCAACCAAAAAAATGCATATTTTCTGCATTTATATGGCATAATTTTTCTGGCCTCTGTGCTTCAGTGGCTGCAACCAAAAAAATTTATATTTTCTGCATTTATATGGCATAATTTTTCTGTCAACTGTGCTTCAGTGGCTGCGACCAAAAAAATGCATATTTTCTGCATTTATATGACATAATTTTTCTGTCAACTGTGCTTCAGTGGCTGCAACCAAAAAAATTTATATTTTCTGCATTTATATGGCATATTTTTTCTGGCAACTGTGCTTCAGTGGCTGCAACCAAAAAAATTTATATTTTCTGCATTTATATGGCATAATTTTTCTGTCAACTGTGCTTCAGTGGCTGCGACCAAAAAAATGCATATTTTCTGCATTTATATGACATAATTTTTCTGGCCTCTGTGCTTCAGTGGCTGCAACCAAAAAAATTTATATTTTCTGCATTTATATGGCATAATTTTTCTGTCAACTGTGCTTCAGTGGCTGCGACCAAAAAAATGCATATTTTCTGCATTTATATGGCATATTTTTTATGGCCTCTGTGCTTCAGTGTCTGCGACAAAAAAAATGTATATTGTTAGCATTTATATGGCATATTTTTCCTGGCCTCTGTGCTGCAGTGGCTGCGACAAAAAAAAAATAATATTGTTTGCATTTATATGGCATATTTTTTCTGGCCTCTGTGCTGCAGTGGCTGCGACAAAAAAAAATTAATATTGTTTGCATTTATATGGCATATTTTTTCTGGCCTCTGTGCTGCAGTGGCTGCCACAAAAAAAAATTAATATTTTCAGCATTTATATGGCATATTGTTTCTGGACTTCTGGTTCAGTGGCTGCGACAAAAAAAACATAATTTTTCAGGAAAGTACACATGCCTAATTTTTCAGGGTTCTGCAACAGTGGCAAAATCGCATCTTTTATGGTCACCGCAGGTGATCAATAAAGTAGACCAAAACTGGGCCCACACTGCAGAATCTGTGTTTTTTGGTTCACTTCACTGTACATTGAATTACCTCTGCCTGACCGTGCACGTGCGCACAAGCACGGTGACTGCTAAACACACCACTACAGAAATATTGCCACCAACAGGACGAACATCCTGGAGGTGACAAGCAACTAGTAATTAAAAACTATTATTTGCTCACTTGACGGTATCATTCATTAAAGCTCTTTGCGTCTTTTTGCGTTGCAGTAAGCACCGCGTTTCGTCTTTGCGTGTGAACAGGCTGTAACTTTTACACGACTTGATTGGCATGTAGACGCCGGACGTTTTAAAGCATTTTATTACACAGGTTTAGAAATGTAGTGTGATTTCTGCCCTTTACAGCACAAAACGCAGCGCTGTGTCAACAATGGATTTTTTAGAAACATTTTTGCCCATGATCCCCCTCTGGCATGCCACTGTCCAGGTCGTTGCACCCTTTAAACAACTTTAAAATCATTTTTCTGGCCAGAAATGTCTTTTCTAGATGTTAAAGTTCGCCTTCCCATTGAAGTCTATGGGGTTCGCGAACCGTTCGCGAACCGCTCGCATTTTTGCGCAAGTTCGCGAATATGTTCGCGAACTTTTTTTCCGACGTTCGCTACATCCCTAGCCTCCACCCCACTGAGAGGGCTTACCCCTGAGAGAGGGGGCTTCATATGTGGTATAACCACACACTGATAGTAGCTTAAACTGACTACAGTTAAGTCAGTTTACTATAGCAATACAATAGCAAAAGCAGACTGTTCATATTTGATACATATAAAACCACACTGTGAATGGTCCAAAATAACCTGTTTCTAAATATATCAACAAGAGTAATTATTATGCCAAGTCATTCACTCGGGACTCAAGTTTTTCCAGACACACAAGCCATTCAAGATGCCAACGTTTGTAAGAAATGCATTTTTTTTTACTGGTTACACTGTATATAATAATCTTGCTGAAAACATCCTCAGTGTTACCATGGAAACACCAGGCATTCTTGTAACTAAGGGGAACTTAGTGTCTCCAAAGGACATTTAAAGTAAATTGAAAAAAGCAAGAATTATGTATGTGAAATGGAACACTGGGAAGCAGAGGTTATTATTCCATCACTAGTGCTAAATGCACGGAGGGTTTCATTCACGATTTATAAAGTGTCAAGTGGCAATTCGCTGTCATTTTGCAAGTCTCATGGCTTGGCACTGATTTTGTTATTTTTAGAACTGAGAGCCAATTTCGAAGCACAGTGATAAGAAAGAAAAATGTTCTGCCTTGCTTCAGTGTTTCTCTGAGAAATCAAAGCTATATATCACATAAATTAGTTTCATTCCATTTAAATTAGGGATGCACCGAATCCACTATTTTGGATTCGGCCGAACCACCGAATCCTTCACGAAAGATTCGGCTGAATAACGAACCGAATCCGAATTGGCATATCCAAATTAGGAGTGGGAAGGGGAAAACATTTTTTACTTCCTTGTTTTGTGACAAAAAGTCATGCGATTTCCCTCCCCGTCTCTAATTTGCATATGCAAATTAGGATTTGGATTCGGTTCAGCCAGGCAGAAGGATTCGGGCGAATGCGAATCCTGCTGAAAAAGGGCGAATCCTGGCCCAATCCCGAACCGAATCCTGGATTCGGGGGAATCCCTAATTTAAATTAACTTTGTGATAAGATTTTTTCATAAATTAATGTTGGCACAAGCACTTAGCACTTTATTCAGGTAGTGATTCTGCACTCCTGCAGTTGCTATACAAGATTGCAATGCTTTCATTCCAATTCTCAACAAAGTTAACTTGCCAGAACTTAATTGGAATTCATTAATCAAAGTATGTAGACCTCTTTTGGAGTGTGCCATACATTTGCATTGACCATATTTTCATTTTCCATTGCTCAACAAACCACTGATCTTTCTGATCTGTCTCGTGAGTTCACCTGCTCCTTTCTTACAATTTCCTACCTTTTTTGCAAACTCGTGGAAAATTAACTTTGTACTGGTTCTCTGGGTGGTTTAAGGGGAATATTTCCAGTACTCTGAAACAGGCCTGGTTTTCTATTACTGTGCCTATGTGAGGTCAAAGGCCCTCAGGACAGCTATTTTGTTATTTACACAATCCAGTGAAAGTCTGATTCACTGGTCCAATATGTTACTTATCTTACTTACCGTAGTATAGATTTAGTATCAGTGCTATGGTGCATAGTGGCACCATTTGCCTGGGGATATTCCCCTGTGGTTTATTAGTCAGTGGAAACACAAGCCAGCCAATATTGGGATGTCTGTGTGTTAAGTGCCAAAACATTGCAAAATGCATGTTGCTGACTACTCTGTTTTGAATTTGGATCGTCTTTTAACAGCGCCTGTGTACAAAAAAGTGTATATTTATTATATATACATTTCTTTCAGCTTTTTTCTGTGTTGTTTTAGCAGATATGTAAGATATAGTTTAGCAAATTCTGAGTCTCCTCCCACCCTTCTGACTAATAACCCTTCATAACTCAATAGCATTAAACCACTTATTACATACTATGTGACACCCAATTGATCACTGTGGATTCCCCTAGCCTTAATCATTCATTGTTTTGCAGTAGTTGACAAAATGTCTAGCCCGATGTCAGATTTCAAAATTGAATATAAAAAAATCTGTTTGCTCTTTTGAGAAATGGATTTCAGTGCAGAATTCTGCTGGAGCAGCACTATTAACTGATGTTTTTTCCCATGACAGTATCCCTTTAAAGTAACACCTTTCATACAGTAAATCACCTAGCAAGCCTTGGTCATTGCATTCAGGCTGCCAATAAGTTCAATAAATCAGCTCTGCCTTACTTCCAAGCCATGAGTATTATGTTTTGGGTAGCCAAGGATGAGTAAAATATAACAGTGCTTTATTAGCAGAGTCATGCAGGCATTACACAACAGTAACTTTCACTTTTAAGCTACCAGGAAGTATGCACCGTATAAGTATGCGCACGGTGACATTTACAGGCCATTTGTATAAACACCACATATTCCCCCTATAGTAAGAAAGCATTTGGGCAAATGTAATAAACAACAACAATGCATCTTAAAGCAATATTATACATTCTTCACATCACATAGTCCTGGGTCCATGCAGGTAGTTTTCTGATTCTCTCAGTACACCTTATAGGTTTACTTTCTTCAGGCCTATTGCAGTTGACATCAGGAGTAGGAAAATGTCCTTCATCAAATGGAGCTTCTCCAAAGTCATATCCAACAGGACCAAGATGACTTGCATTCCATATGCGTCCATCAGACAGTTCATATGTGTATGGTCCTCGCTGGCGTCTCACTTCAAGTGGTGTAGTTAATTTAGATTGTCCTTGTTTCAGTATTCCTGGTTTCTTAATTCTGACTAAAGATCCAGGCTGAAAGTGTACTTCTCTGGCACCACGTTTTCTGTCAGTATAAGCCTTGCATTTGGCTTGTTGACATTTCACAATATCAGCAGTAGACGATTTTGTAGGCACAGTATTTTGTGGAAGTTTGATGTCTGCAACATGTAACTTAGTGTGCATCTGTCTGCCATGTAATAATTCAGCTGGAAATGATTGGGTTGTTGCATGGCACTTTGCTCTGTAGTTATGTAGGAACTCTGTTGTAAATACTTCCCAAGATTTCCCAGTAAGATTTGCTGTCTGTAGTGCTTCTTTCAGACTTCTGTTGATTCGCTCGATTTCTCCATTTGCTTGTGGGTAATACACTGAAGATTTCCTATGCACAATATTCCTCTCTCTCAGAAAGAATTCAAACTCATATGAGACAAACTGTGGTCCGTTGTCTGATATTAACTCCTTTGGATTACCCTCTCTGCTGAAGACTGTAGACAGAAATGTTATTCCTGTAGCTGATGTTATATGAGAAACAAATGCAATTTCAGGCCATTTGTATAAACACTACAATGAGCCCATGAAATAATAAATATATATTTTTTTATAATAATCTTTTTATTATAACGCAAAACTAGGTGATAAATCCTTTACCCATGGTAATTGTGTGGCCCTGTAGGAAATATTGTTGAAAATGAGTTTCCAAGCGTTACCTGCTAAATCAGAGGATTGATAAACGGTTAATTAAATAGGGTAAGTGGGGGAGCAATAGATCAGAGGGAACCTAAGGACATGAAATGGGGGCAGCAAGACAAAAACCTATTCAAAAACCTCATTACAAATGCTCTATTTTATAAACAACACAGTATGTTTTACATTTATAGATGGCTCGTGTAGTAGTAGCGTGAACTCATATTTAAATATATATATCAAGCCATTGCTAGTTTTTGAAGAATAGATACAATTTAAGCATTTTTCTACTTTTCTAGCCCACTTTGGGAACCTGGCAATGCTCTCCATCTGTGATTTATAAAGATACCGCTAATGCAATAAACATGAAAAAAAAAATACATTTAATTTACTTACAAGTTAAAAACAGGCTCCTTGAATTATTTAAAACATATTCCATGTACAGTGATTCCCAGCCACACCCTGTTTAATCACTGCCAGAAGCAAACACTTCAAACAAATATCCCGAGTGTTTCCTGAGCCGCTATGAAAAAGTCTTCAGTTTCAGGAACATAAACATTAAAAGGAAATGGGGGGCTGTATAAAGTCGTTCATGCCCAGAAAAAAAAAGCCAGCATTCCCCACTGCGTAATACCAACATTATTAATACAGCAGTCACTGCATTTTATACAATATTAGAAATATTAAAAGATGAGGGCCACTGCATAAAAAAAGTACATGCCAGTAATTGCTGCATAAAAAAAATGCTCCAGTACTTACCTTATAAATATGAAATATCTGGCCTTCGACAAAAATTACAAAGCTAAATATAATTTAGGAAAATATGTCCGATTATTTAGCAAGGTCTGTTTACATATAATATTTACACAGCTTATAATAGTCTCTGGGGGTCATTTGTAAAGTTTGCGAAGCGCACCTTTATTCCCATATACAGTAGTTGCTTCGTGCAGGTTTTCTAATTAACACCTACCTTTTGTACTGCTTTCTTTTACAAAAAGTGCATTGTGAAAAAAATTGGTAGCTGGGTGTTTGCGCAAGTGTGACTGCTGTGTAAATGTTGTGACATGGTGCTTGATGAACAGAACCTCAGCAGCATTGGCCCCGGTTATCAGATAAGTAATTACAATCCCATTTGGCACCCCCCAATCATTATAAATTTCCTTTTCCTTCAATGATTTTGAGCGATAAAGAAGGTCTGTTCCATCCATAGTGATTAACAAATTAGGAAATGAGTAGTTTATTTGGGGTACCACCAGCAGATTTAGGTTATTGCTGTCTATGATATTTAAGCATTTCACATTCATAGAGCTGCCATCAGAAATCTTTGGGCCTGTGCTACTTATATACCCATTCTACCCAGTCTGTCTTATCCACACTCAGTGAGGACTATGCTTACATTCCTATGAAAAAGTATGGGAACCCCTCTCAGCCTGCATAATAAAATACTTTTTTTTGGTTGGTGTTTCTACTACATCTGCACATACAAACCATTTTCCCCATCAGTGAATTGCTATGTTAGTAACTCCTTATATGTGTCTAAAGTCACACTCACTCTACTGTACTCCCTTTTTTGTTCTTTAATGATCAAATGTTCAGCACTGGGAATTCTAGGGAATCTATGGAACCTGTGCTGCTCCAGCAGTTGGGAGACTGCTCCATAACTGGCATGCCAAAAGTACAAGGAGGAAGCAATCCAATGGTAATGAAATGCTATGGTCCTCTTGCACTTGACGCCCGAATTAGGACATATTGTATCAGGGGTGTGGGGGGGGGCAAGTCTTTTAGAATCTCTGTTATGTGACATTGCCATGAGTTTGTACTGAAAATAATCTAAGAAAGTGGTGTAACTAGATAACCGGACCTTATATAATCACTGTGAAGAAATTAATTGAGCTTTGTGACAAATGCAGTTTATTTTGTGCATTTTTTATTATTTTTGCAAATTGAGTGTTTAAAATAATAAAAAATTAATGGTATTCAGTAGCAAGGCTACAGCTGTCATCTTATTTACAAACTCATTGGTGGCTTTTCTAATATAAAAAAGTGCAGTTTCACCCCTAAAAATTAATATGGCTTTTAATGCCATATTTTATATATTGAACTTATTAAACCAAGGTTCAGTATCTAAAGGTTTAGCATATCTATAGCAGTAATGATCCATGCCTTGAAAGATGTCACAGGCATTTCCCATCTTTTGTTAGGAGTGTCAGTGACACTGCACATGCTCAGTGTGCTCAGAGGAGCTGTTGAGAAGCTAAGCTTAGGGTTTGTCTCAAGTCATTGAGCAGAAAATTTGGTTTCCCTGTAATATAAGCTGATGCTACTGGGCTGGTCATTAAATTCTGATGCTAATTGTGCTTTGTTCTGAGCTGCGACATACTGAGTAATTACTCACGCTCAGCCTTATATTGTAAAATGTATGTATTCAGTATCTTGTATGTCGTTCCCTAAACTCAGTAGGTGACAGCAGCACAGAGCATGTGCAGTGAATCAGCAGAAAAGAAAATGGGGAGCTACAGGTGCATCTTTGGAGACACAGATCTTAACCGCTAAAGGGCTGTGGTTGATTTGGGTTGGTACAGAAACCCAAAACATAATGTACAACATTTCTAGCTTACTTCTTTAGTTAAGCTTTAGTTCTCCTTTAATGCATTTTGGGATGCCTGTTGGTTTATGGGGCCCAAAACTCTTATCAGGCAGCAATATTGGTATGTTGTGTGGGTTTTTTTTAGTCAAACTACATGTTCAATTGTGTAAGCTGATAGGGCACCAGTGTCTCTTCCAGTTGCAGGATACCACATAGTGTTGGGGACCAGGTGCATAGTACTCTCTGTAGTCCAGGCCCACACTGACAATCTGTCCGATGGGCCATTCCGTTTAATGTGAAATGGGATGCTGAAGGGAGCGGAAGTAGAAGCTTTTTTGTGTGCGCGGGAGTCCTGACCACCAATGTGTTTTTAACTTTTATGGGGGGCCCTGCCCACCATTGTTTTTTTTTTAACTGGTAGAGCCAGCCTGAACACCAGCCTTTAACTTTTATAGGGGGCCTAACCACCCACCAATGGTTATAAGGGTGACCCAAGACACCAACTAACTTACTATCTTACTAACTTAACTTACTATATTGTCTGTGGCATTACAGATGGAGCTCACAGTTCCATTTACTATACCGTATCCCAGCTTGGGGTTTGTGCATCTTTTCGCTGCTTCGGGACTTCAGCTTCGGCTCCTTTCATGGCTTTGGGTCTTTTTGTAGCTTTGGGACTTCAACTTCTTTTTACGCCTTCAGGTCTTCGACTCTTCAGTAGGTGCGGCACGGCTTCGGTGCTGTCAAGGGTGGGCCTAGCTATTTAGAAAAGTGTCGCACAGCCAGCCCCCCTTTAGGCCTGGGACTGGTACAAGAGAACCCTCTGTGCCCCCCTGATGGCAGCCCTGGTTGTACAGTTGTGTGATTGATTTTGTAGTGTAGAACATGCCTATGTCCCTTTCTTACAACAGTGGGACAGTAACACAACAACATGTTATATTTAGTAATAATAATTTACAATAAAAATTCATAGATTGAGCATAACATATAAGAGCTTACTTGGCCACTCTTAAGAGATCCCTGTTGTTCCACAACTCTGTTCTGTTTAAAAACTCAAACTTGTTCAGGAATTTGGCAAACTGGCACAGGAAAATATAAACTTTTTATATTTTCCTTTTTCTGTATGAGTTCAAATTGTATTCCACTTTGCTGAATTTCTCTACAATTCACAACTATGTTTCTATTTGAAGCATATTGAACACATTATGATATAAAGATGTTATGCCCATTATATATTTTTAGGAAAGTTGGCAGCTAAGAAAATTCAAACAAATATTTCCCTGTGTTCTTATGAAATGAGGTAAATTAAATTTGCTGCTTCTTGTGCTCTTCTGAAAAAGAGTGTTTTCTTTCACTGCAACCAGTGTCTGCATTGAGGAGATACTCTATACCATATTATATATGAGAGACATAAATTCTGTAGGTATTGAAATGTATAATCTATATTTAACTGAATTTGTTGCTGGAAAGGACAAAACACTTAATCATTTGCTCTTTCTGCCATCTAAAAAAAATGTACCATACACAGGCTATTGCCGTTCATTGGTGACATACAGCTAAACTTAGAGGTTGCTGGCCTGTGTGTGGGGACATATATATTATATCAGGGGTACAAGAGCATGCCTCTTTGTTTTTGTCTAAGGAGCACTAAGCTGCCCTCTACACTGCTGTCTGCTCTGAGTGCCAACAGCAAGGGGTAACCCTGCATTTCAATCGCCCTGTGTGCCAGTGTATCCCTACTCTACTAGCCTTTCCATCCTACAATTTCTCAACTCTATCTCAACATCTAAAGCCTGAGAGAATATCAATAGTTTGTCATTATCTCTATCCATTAGCATCTTGCATGTGATTTTGGCCTGTGCGAGAGAAGGCATTTTCGGGCCGATTCCCAATTAGCTCCACTTTGTGCAGCTGAGCAGAGGCAGAAGCTGAGCAGAGGCAGAAGCTGTACTTGTCACTGCAGTTTTACTGAGGTGTGGGAGGGAGCAGATACACTTCTGTAGCCTGAAAAAAAATGCAGGCTGAAAGAAGCAGAGCCAAAGCACCATGGGGCTCATTTAGAAATACTGGGCAACTGTTCTCCTGGGTAGTAACCTATAGCAAGCACGAAGAATTCTCTTTATATAGAGATCATTAGCAGGCCCGGATTTGTGGAAAGGCCACCAAGGCCCGGGCCTAGGGCAGCAGGATTTTAGGGGCGTCATGCTGCCCAACCACACCCACATTAGTTCAAAAACACTGGGGATGCACTGGAGATACAATCGTTTTTTAAATTTCCTGTGCACCAATCCCCATTGCTCCGGTCCCCCATGAATAAATGGAAGGGGACAGGGGCGACGAACAGCAGTGGGCCTAGGGGCACCCGCTATGTAAATCCGGCCCTTACATAGTATCAACTCAACACAAACAGCTCATATCAATTCAATCCATAGTAAAATTCAAATCCATACCACCACAGTGTGATCAAAGCAAACAAGTACTGTATATAAGGAAGTTTACCCCAACCTTTCAGTGTACCTTATATGGGGGTGCTCTTGGACTTTTTGCATCTTACTTAGTTGCCTTATTTATTACTATATTAGTGTGCCCTCCACTGATCAATGTTTTTTTTTTTTTATTAGAAGTGCAGGAACAAGGAATCAGACTGTGCCCCTCTGGGGTGGGGTTTCTCAGCCTTCTTTTACATTTCATGTGGCTCTGTTCTTCCGGCTCAGCACCTTGGTCAGCTCCTTTTCACTGCACTATATCAGTACTCATCTGTTGCAGAGAAACTAGATTAACTGAAGTCCCTCCACTGTCAACGTAGTATTTGACAAGGACATGGCAGTCACATAAATAAACAAGAAATATTCAATGCTATATATGTGGCTTTTATTGTCATTTTTTAGCTAATGTTATTTGTTTCTTTTTGCCGAAGATGATAACTTACATGTTTCTTGTCTGTGAAGTATGAATTGTTTGTCGGGGTTTAACAAGAAATGCTGATGGCTCTTTCCCAAAACTATGCAGCCACTCTGAAAACTAACTTTGAGTATGTCTTAAAGAATAAGGTTTAGAGGAGATCTCCTTTCTTCAGCAGAATTAGATGCCCAACACTAACATGAATTACAGTAGAACCTCCATTTTACGTTTTTCAAGGGACCAGGAAAAATCAATGTAAAATCCGGGAAAATGTAAGATCAGGGAAATGTGTTAAAGTAACTGAAAAGCATATAAGCAATTGAGTCAGTTTTACTTTGAGATTCGAAAGTTCAGAATTAGGGGAAGGCTATCTCACATATTGTCCATTTGAGGAAAATAATTCAAATTTTTAAAAATGATTCCCTTTTTTTTGTACAGGTATGGGACCTGTTACCCAGAATGCTGGGGTTTTCTGGATAACAGAGCTTTCCGTAATTTGGATCTTCATACCTTAAGTCTACTAGAAAATCATATAAACATTAAATAAAGCCCAAAAAGCTGGTTCTGCTTCCAATAAGGATTAATCATATTTTAGTTGGGATCAAGTATAAGGTACTGTTTTATTATCACGGAGAAAAAGGAAATCATTTTTAAAAATTTGGATTATTTCATTATAATTTCATTATAATGGAGTCTATGGGAGAATTATGAGCTTTCTGGATAACGGGTTTACGGATAACAGGTTTCTGGATAATGGAAACCGATAACTGTAATAATTATATTGTACCTTGTACTTGAACCCAACTAAAATATCCAAAACAAACCTATTGGATTTATTTCATGTTTTATGAAATTAATTTTAAGGTATGGCGATCCTAATTACAGAAAGGTATGTTATCTAGAAAACTCCAAGTCCCGAGCATTCTGGATTATAGATCCAATTCTTGTACCAAGTTTTATGGTGGTGTCTAAATCTCGAGGCATGTTATAAGGAGATAAATGATTTTGTAAGTGTAACTAGTGCATTTCATGCAGCACAATTGGAAATAGAATAAATAATTGAAGTTTAGCTCCTATGTGTAAGGAATGTGATATTAATAGCTTCATGACATGTCATATGAAGAATGTGGTCTATGGGTTACAATGCCCTTATGTCCTCCAGTACATAGGCAGGGCTATAAGGAAATCATGAACTAGGGCCTGTGAATATCTGCAACACATAAGCCTGAAGGAAAATTAGAATTGATATTTGGTGTAAATGAATTTATTATTTCTTATTCCTTAAAGTCCACCCCAAAAGTCAGTAAGGGTTAGATTTACGGTGGACAAAAATTGGCTGTTCTAGATATTTATGGAACAGATAGATGTCAGACACCATTCATTACAAAATGCATCAGTTAATAGTGCTGCTCCAGCAGAATTCTGCACTGAAATCCATTTCTCAAAAGAGCAAACAGATTTTTTTATATTTTTAATGACATGGGGCAAGACATATTGTCAGTTTCCCAGCTGCCCCAGTCATGTGACTTGTGCTCTGATAAACTTCTGTCTCTCTTTACTGCTGTACTGCAAGTTGGAGTGATATCACCCCTTCCCCCGCCCCCAGCAGGCTAATAACAGAACAATGGGAAGGTAACCAGATAACAGTTCCCTGGTAGATCTAAGAACAGCACTCGGCCGTTATTTTATCGCCTAGCCAATAGAACACCTGCCAAGGCCGGGGCCGTTATTACAAATTTACCAGCACTGTAGTTGCCAGTAATTTGTAATACCCTAAAAGCCCTTGGCCCACCCCCAATTCGCTCAGTACTTACCTTTTTTTTCAGGTTTCTGTCCATCGCACGCTCCGGCCCTTTTGCGTCACTGTGCGTCCCCTTGTGCCCCCTTGCGCCCCCTTGCGCCACCTTTTACATCACAACCCGCCCTTTTTGTTCCTGCCCCCACTGGCCGGTAAATTTTTTAAGAAAAGGTGGCAACCCTAACTGGGACACATTCGGTTACATTGAGTAGGAGAAACAATAGCCTGTCAGAAAGCAGTTCCATCCTAAAGTGCTGGCTCTTTCTGAAAGCACATAACCAGGCAAAATGACCTGAGATGGCGCCTACACACCAATATTACAACTAAACAAAAACACTTGCTGGTTCAGGAATGGAATTTTATCCATCTTGTGCAGAATTATTTATCTGGTGCAAGATGCACAGTGCAGCACTGGCAGGTCTTAACATGTTTCAAATTTTCATTAAATAAGATTACATTCAAGATGCTTGAGAGTTATAAGGGTTATTCACATTTAAATTGACGTTTAGTATGATGTAGAGAGTGCTATCCTGAGCCAAATTGCAATTGGGTTTAATTTTTTATTATTTGTGGTTTTTGAGTTATTTCGTTTTTTATTCAGCAGCTCTACAGTTTGCAATTTCAGCAATCTGGTTGCTAGCGCCCAAAATACCCCAGCAACCATGCATTTATTTGAATAAGAGGCTAGAATATGAACAGGAGAGGTTCTGAAAAGAAAGATGAATAATAAAAAGAAGCAATAACATGCAGAGCACGTCATAAACCCAGAATGGTGCACAACAAATAGCAGCTTCAATAGAACAGATAATGTATTTACAATTTATAGCAGATGTTATAGTACATAGAATGGTTTCAAGAGCAAAATTCTATGAGAGAATCGTGATTTCTCATAATGATAATTTAACCCTAGAGACCACTTTACTGTGTAAATCGATACCATCATACAGAGATTTCCTGTTTTTATAAGCAAGTGTAAATAACAGGAAAAGAATGAGACCTAGCATCATGAAGTGCTTAAAAAGATGCCATAGTCACAGCACATGCTGATCAGGGCCGCCATCAGGGGGGGACAGGGGGGACAAGTGTCCCGGGCCCGGGCATGAAGGGCAGTTTTGAAAAGAGCAAGGCCCCCCTTGAGAGCACCGAGCTGTGCGTGCGGCCATCCTAAACAGCCAAAATGCGGAAGTGCCAAGAACAGCCGAAGGACCCAAAGCCACGAAAACAGCCGAAGCCAAACTCCTGAAGTGGTGAAAAGACACGAAAAAAAATAGCCAAGCCGAAGTCCCGAATCGGCGAAAAGACCCGAAGTCACGAAAACAGCCGAAATTGAAGTCCTGAAGCAGTGAAAAGACCCAAAGTCACGAAAGGAGGCGAAGTTGAAGTGCTGAAGCCACGAGTTCAATTCTACTGAACACCAATGTGGGTTTTTTGTTCCCCTAGCCACCAATGTATTATTTTAATATTCTTTAATGGTTTTTTTAAAAAAAAAAATTAACTGGTAAGGGGGGCCCTGCCACCAATGTTTTTTAAAAAAAAAAAAAAAATAACTTGTGTGTGGGGGGGGGTTACTTTTTTAGCGCTGTCTATGTGGTCTTTGGGGCGGGATGGAGTGAGGCTTGGGTCGAGTGGGCGGGATCTGGGATGGGGCCTGGGTGCTAGTGTGGGCAGGGGCCCAGGGGGCCCCCAAAATTATTGTTGTAAGGGGTCCCGTGATTTCTAATGGATGCTGATATACAGGTATGGGACCTGTTATCCAGAATGTTATCCAGAATGCATGGGACCTGGGGGTTTCCGGATAACTGATCTTTCCATAATTTGGGTCTTCATACTAATAAACTACCAAACTACTTCATATAGGCTGGTTTTGCTTCCAATAAGGATTAATTCTATCTTAGTTTGGATCATGTACAAGGTACTGATTTATTACTACAGATTAAAAGGAACTTGTTTTTTAAAAATTTGGATTATTTGATTATAATGGAGTCTATGGGAGATGGCCTTCCCGAAATTTGGAGCTTTCTGGATAATGGGTTTCCTGATAATGGATCCCATACCTGTATTAGAACATATCAGGGAGTGCAATAGTATTTCCCCATCTAATTTGCTACAGAGCTCTACGGTATTCAGTTCATATTTACATAAACAAATAACGTACAAATGTACATCAAAATTTGACCAATAAAGCAAATCCATAACATACATTTTCAGTAAATTAGATTAACTGTTGAGAACAACAATAAAAGGGTAAATTACATACACAGTGTAGTGAGCAAAGTGCAATTCTGAACAAATCGCCATGTTTTTTGCCCATAATACAGCCGAGTTTTCTCTTGCCAGGGGCAACGTATGTGAGGCACTTGTGGGCAAAGCATTAAAATGAATGCAATGGTGCTTGCCTTTGGGTTCAGGTACAGGCCTTCACCTGTAATGTCCTTATAAATGTTTTTGGATTTTTAAACACTTTTTGGTTATTATTTTTTTGTAAAAAAAAACTCACAATTCCTATTGTTGTCTCATATACATGCACCCATTGACTAGGGTGTCCTGTGAGTACATTCTCTCCCGTTTTTTTCATTAAACCTGTTATTGGACTTTGGTATGTGCTTATATTGGCATTTTGCACCATTCTCTTTATTTGTGGTAGTTCCTTTGCGTCATAATGTGCAACTGTGCTCAGTTCGGATTAGGAGGCAGGAAAGACTGAGCGACATCAAGCGCAACAAACTGTTTGCGCACTTTGACGTAAGTATCTTTAATGAATGGGGTTTTATGCACATGTCTGCGTACACAATTGTGCTTGTGGATTTAAATGACCCCCAAAGACTTTTATATAAACAGTGGAGTTATATGAAGACAGTAAAGAACATCTCTATATCAGAGAAATAGAAATGATGGGGAGTGGAGGTAAAGGTGTAGGATATAGAAATTAAGCCATGGAATGAGCCAATAGGATCAAGTGAAGGTGAAGGAGAACTGTGCCTGACTGACTTTGGTTAGTTATCTGTAAGTCAATTAATAACAATAAAGATCACATTCTGCTTATGTATACTGTATATCCTACCTTTCCCATTTATTTCTTCTTATATACCAAATCTCTACTAGATTCCACTCATTCTTTCATCTTAATCCCCATTAGCTTGGCCCCTTAGGCAGCTGTTGAGAATCGATTCTTCTTTTGTGACTGGAGAATGTTATGTTCATGAACATCCCAATTAAATAAACAATCCGATCTACGAGAAAAAAAAAACCCAGACTTACTAAACATTCCAAACATATTTTCTTTGGCAAATCATAAGGTCTGTAGCAAACATGGCATTCAGTCATTGTTGTCTGAGTTATCTCTTTGTGTACTGTCTAAGGAATTTCAGCTCTATATACACAGAAAAGCAGAGGTATTGTCTTACCTCAAATTCATGGCATAGGTTTTAGCACATTCCATGGCTTGTATTTGTTACTCCTTAAGGCCACAATCCCAATTTATGAGGCTCTTAAACACAAATGTATGTTAATTGCTTGACTAGAGGAGCAATAGTATTTTGGTTTAATGGATTGCATGAGCTGGTAATGGCTTGTTTACCTTACCAACAGTCAAAGCAAATACTGTTTTACAAGCCAGAAATGAAGAATGCAATGAAGCTGAAGCTTTTTTTTCACCTGGACATCCAGGAATTGAAGACATTTTAACAAGAACCAACAGACTGTAAGTGAAATTCTACAAAGCTAAACGGTAAATCAAAGTTTCCTGCTCATTTCATTTTAAGTATTTTTTATAATTAAAGTTTATTTTTTAGTTTCGTTTTAGTAAAGTTGAAATCACCAAATGTGTGGCAAACCAAAATTGATACCAAAAACATTCTTGTTTGCATACAAACTAGTATTCATTTTTCCCTGAATGGGCTAAATTACATGGGGCGTAATGTGCTACCTATTAAAAATAAGAGGGTCTTAAGAGACGCAAAGGAGATCAGCAACCATTTAAATTAAATTCTAGGGGACTTCTAATTTAATTTTATCTTGTTTTGTGTAGTTTTTTTGCAATTGCATTTTTTTTGCATCTATAAAATGTGCTTTTTGAGCTGAGCACTGACGATATCTGTGACAGATTTGACAGTTTGGCCATTTGCCTGATAACTAGATTACAGGGGGGGCTGGGCAGCAAAGTTGACTGCGTGCCATAAACTCATAATAATAAAGTAATGGCCACCAGATTTTCCATTTTGGTCATTATCTGAGATCTGAGCCTTGCGCTTCTGCTGATACTTGTAGTTTCTTTCACCACAGACTAAACTAACAGATAACACACGAGAGGTAATACATGGCATTACCACCTTTTTACTATTTAGATCAATTGGACAAACAGCCTGATTTATTGGAACAGCAGCAAGAGAAGAAGAGATGAGATGCATCTGCAAATGCACCAAACACTGGCCAACATTGGAAGTGCATTGGAGGACTAGATTTTCAACCATTGTCCAGGAACTCACTGCTATCCATAGCTGATGGCTATTGGTCAGGAACATTAGCAGAAATAATATTCAGAGTGGTCATTAATTTGGATCTTCAGACTTTAAATTTACTATAAAATCATGTAAACATTAAATACACCCAATAGGCTGGCTTTGCTTCCAATAAGGATTAATTATATCTTAGTTTGGATCAAGTACAAGCTACTGTTTTATTTTTCAAAGAAATTTGTTAAATTTGGACTATTTGGATAAAATGGAGTCTATAGAAGACAACCATGCTATAATTCGGAGGTTTCAGGATAATGGGTTTCTGGATAATGGTGAATAGTATACATCTGGCTTCAAATCTTCCCGTCACAGTTCTAGTAGCCCATAGAAAGTTTCCTGCAAAACAGCTGGGTCACCCTGTGATGTATATTTTCCCTTTTATTTTCTAGATGCTTCACATTAGAGATTTTTAATGCTTATTTTAAATACACTAAATATTTACCATGTATTCTACCATCACACACACATATACGTACACTTTCATACTGAACCTTATAAACAAGATCTCACAGCAGCCAGAGAGTGTCTGGCCTCCTGTCATGGTCACTCAGCTTTATTATGATATTAGACACGGTTATGGTGCCTACAGGAGCATTTTGCATTTTAGCTAATGAACTTCCACTTAGCATAATAGACTTGGGATAGGGGCTGTAGAGATACTGACTGGAACACTGTATTGTATTGCACAAAACGCACCCTGAATAAACACACAGATGTCTCCTTTTAATGAATGGAAACTGCCTGACTTCCCCAAAGGGGGACATGGCTGAATATAGAAGTGAAGCACAGTGTGATGAAAATGCATACATACATTATTAGGCACAGACATTTTTGGACTTGTTAAAACTGGTTACAAATAAATGTTATTCTTTGTTCCAGTAATAAAAGTTTTTCCCTTTCATTTTATATATGTGGCCCTATTCTGCTACATGCGGAAAAACTGATTTTCCTCCTTGTGGTGCTACAGGAGTCTTGTGTCTCCGCTACATAATATCTCAGATGGTTCTCTGAGCTGTTGGGTTGAATCCCCACTTATGTGGCAGTTTCTTCAGAGTCCTGAGAAGAACTCACTTCGGCATATCTGTGCCTCCCAACTGTCCCGTTTTCAGCGGGACAGTCCCACTTTTGACAGCTCAACCTGCAGTCCTGAGTTTGTACTGAAAAGTCCTGACTTTCTCTGCACTGAACAGCCAGAAAAAGAAACAAAGTGTCTAACTTGATTGCAATAATTAAGTAATTGTAACAATTTAGACAAGGAGGTCCCTTGGAAAAAGTGCTTACCTTTCCTGTGCTGGGCAACGGCTGCATCTCTAGTGCAGAGAGCGCAATTGCTATCAAGTCTATCTAAGTTGCCTGATTAACCGGCCAGATTCATTGCCCCCCACTTCAGGAACGAGTATACGGACGCACGCACATTCTGTGCGGGCATACGGGGGGGGTACATACACACACACATGTGATGCAGGCACGCTGGGGGACAATAGTATCCGGTGAGTGGGCATCTCAGATGCAAGAAAATAACATTCTTAAAGGGGTTGTTCACCTTTAGGTTAGCTTTTAGTATGTTATAGAAATGTTTTGTTTTTTGCTACATTTAATTACTCATCTTTCTATTCAGGCCCTCTCCTATTCATATGCCAGCCTCTTATTCAAATCAATGCTTGGTTGCTAGGGTAAAATAGAGAGCTGCTGAATAACAATCTAAATAACTACAAAACCACAAATAATAAAAAATGAAAACCAATTGCAAATCGTCTCAGCATATCACTCTCTACATTATACTTAAAGTTAACATCCTGTTTAACCCATAGGACCAGATCTATCTAATCAATTGTGAATGTTTCAGAAATTTCCCTAATGGAACAAAGAGTAAACTTTTACATCACTAGGGGTGGGAAAGAAAGGTGCCCTGTCAGGGGCCAAGTCTCTGTGGAAGTCCCGCATTGCTGCAAAAGGGGTGGGGCTTTCCAAAACATGGGCACGGTTTAGGGCATGATGAGCATATAAGGGGACCATGATTTCTGTAACTCAGCAATAAATGTAAATAGATCTTTTGTGGATGATTCAGTGTTTGGCCAAAATCCAAAAATATCGCTACTGAACTATAGCAAGACTGATGTTAAATATCTATAGAAATGCCTCTGCCCTTTCTAAATTCTGCTTTGTGGAGGGCTGACCCAGTTATGAAAAATGAAACTATTACTTGCCCTCCACCAAGCAATGTGCAAACAGTACAGAAAGTTCATGGTGCACAAGCAGTATAGTGCTCCATCTATGTTAAGTATAACAAAATGAGATCTTTACTAGCCATGTTCCCAGACAGTATTTACAGCTCATTAGTGGTTGTACCTTTTGGCAAAAAGCATTCGAACATAAATGTTATAATAACTACGAAAGTCATTGCCAGAACAAGACGGCTCAATGATTGCTTCCATTCGCTGAAGATATAACCATGGACGATTTGGAAATGTGTACCTGCTGGAATAATACTGTGCTATGAACTGGCGTCGAAGGTATAATGCTTTAACAATGTTGTAATGTATTATTTCCTTCTGGAAACGATTAAGTCCCTGTCTGAGTCATAAAGAAAAGGAAACAACAGAGGAGAAGGCTGCTGGGCATTAGTTAGCACATTAGAGCCAATGTTAAATATGCCCCTGGCACTCATTTCTGCCTTTTTTTTAAGTTAGAGAACAAAGTGTTTAACACTTAAAGAAAAAAAATCATATAAACAACTACAAACCAATAAACATTTTATAAAACATGCAGTAAATAATGGTGCCATAAAGCTATTAGCTTATACATTTCACAGGTAATGTATTAACCTGTGATATAAAGATGTGTGCTGTATAAAGTAACATGGTATGTTAGGTTGAAAAAAGACACACGTCCATCAAGGTTAGCCTTTTAAGTAAATATATAACCTACTACTAGTTGATCAAGGAGGCAAAAAACCCAGTTTGAAAAATTCCTTCCTGACTCCATGATGATAATTGGACCAGTCCCTGGATCAACTATGAGCTATCTCCCATAACCCTGTATTCCCTCACTTGCTAAAAAGCCCTCCCACGCCTTCTTAAAGCTATCTAATGTATCAGCCTGTACTACTGATACAGGAAGAGAATTCCACATCTTCACAACTCTCACTGTAAAAAATCCCTTTTGAATATTTAGATATAACCTCCTTTCTTCTAATCGGAATGGGTGCCCATGTGTCAGCTGGAAGGACCTACTGGTAAATAAAGCATTATAGAGATTATTATATGATCCCCTTATATATTTATACATAGTTATCATATCACCCCTTAAATGCCTTTTCTCTACCCCAACTTGGCCAATCTATCTTCATAACTGAGACTTTCCATACTTTTTATCAGCTTAGTTGCCCTTCGCTGTACCCTCCCTAATTCAATAATCTCTCGTTTGAGCACAGGCGACCAAAACTGTATAGCATATTCTATATGGGGCCTTACCAGGACTTTGTACTGTGGAAGAATGAACCACTCCTCCTGCAAATCTATGCCCCTTTTAATACAACTCAAGACCTTATTTTCCCTTGAAGCTTCTGACTGGCATTGTTTGCTACAGCCGAGTTTATCATCTACTCTCCAATCTAACTGCAAGGTACTTTTCCATTATGGATTTGCCTAGTGCAATCCCATTAAGGGTATAAGTGGCTTGGATATTTTTACATCCCAGGTGCATGACTTTACATTTATCAACATTGAATCTCATCAACCCAACAGGGATGGATGGTTCCAGAACATAGGCCATTTTGGCATCTGCAAAACTTTACTCCCAGCATCCATCCTTGAGCTGGCAGAAATATTTCTCCAAGGAACCATTCTTTTCTATAGGAATTTACTACCTGTATTGTTTGCCAAGTCAAGAAAATATTATACTATATAAGCAAATACTATACTTAGTTTAGGACATGGTATGTGGGCCTAAACTGGCAATTTTGGATTCTGGCAAAAGCCGGAGGGGCTGCTTTAAGATGCCTTACATAGTCACTATTTATTGGGCTGGTGGGGGGCCGTTTGTGCCTCTCAGTACCTGATATGCCAGGTCCTAATTTGAATCCCAGTCCTGACCTGATGATATGCCTAAAATAACAAGGCCTAGCCAAGTTCCAGTCAGCTAAAGATAATTAGTGATTTTCAAAATACAGAAAATACTATTTGTTTCCATAGGTCTGGCCCTTTAAATGCATTTCAAATAATGACACACTGTTACCGGTAATATAAAAGATTCAGAAAGGAGAGAGGCCATGCTGAAGGTTTGTGGCATTCTTAGCTGTGCATTGTGCTACCCTGTATATACCCCCCATGATGTCCAACACTGGCAGTATGATATCTGTAGGAATATCACACTAATGCTAACAGCCTCCTTTTTTACATTCCTCTTCCTCGTCTTCTCATCCTTTTTTGGAAATGTCTAATAAAAAATTCTTTACCTCCACTGACTAGAAAAAGTGGCTGTCATACAATGATTTGTAAGTAAAATTCCTGTTCTCCACGGTTAATTGTTGGGTTTTGCAAACACTGTCCTTATAGGGCAATAAAAGTAATGTACAGTGTGCTAAGCCATTAGCAAGGAGCCAGCAGAGGTGCTTCTCCTTCCCTTCACCTGATTGTTGAATTTTAGTTCAGTTTATTAACAATGCAATGTCAGAGTGTATAATAAAATTATCACCTGTCACGGCTTGGCTTATCCAGAACAGCCAGCCCTTCTCTCACATATTATAAACAGACAAGGAAGGCAAATGGTTTAGGGAATAAAAAAATAACAGAGCATGTGTTCATTTTCCCACTTCAGAAATATTAAGCTCATGTTGCAATTCCTATACAGGTTTGGGATCTGTTATCCAAAAAACTGTTATTCAGAAAGCTCTGAATTATCGAAAGGCCGTCTCCCATAGATTACATTTTATACAAATCTACTTTTTTTAAATGATTCCTTTTTATCTGTAATAATTAAACAGTACCTTTTACTTGATCCAAACTAAGTAATAATTAATCCTCATTGGACACAAAACCAGCCTATTGGGTTTTTTTAATGTTTTCATGATTTTCTAGCAGGCTTAATGTACAGGTATGGGACCTGTAATCCAGAATGCTCAGGACCTGGGCTTTTCCGGATAAAGGATCTTTCTGCAATTTGGATCACCATAACTTTACTAAATACTCATTAAAATGTTAAAAAAAACCCAATAAGATTGTTTTGGCTTCAATACAAATAAATTAAATCCTAGTGAAGATCACGCACAGGGTACTGTTTTATTAGTACAGAGAAAATAGGAATATTTTTTAGAAACTATATTTATTTGTTTAAAATGGAGTCTATGGAATATGGCCTTTCCATAATTTGGAGCTTTCTGGATAACAGGTCCCATATCTGTAGTACTCATTATCTTATCAAATAATCCTCTTTCTGGTGCACGTAATACAGGTATGGGACCTGTTATGCAGAATGCTCAGAACCTGTGGCTTTTCAGAAAAGGGATCACTCCGTAATTTGGATCGCCATACTAAAAACATTTAGGGGCCGATTCAATAACTTCGAGTGAAGGATTCGAAGTAAAAAAACTTCGAATTTCGAAGTGTTTTTTGGGCTACTTCGACCATCGAATGGGCTACTACGACCTTCGAATTGAACTATTCGAACTAAAAATCGTTCAACCATTCGACCATTCGATAGTCGAAGTACTGTCTCTTTAAGAAAAAACTTCGACCCCCTAGTTCGCCATCTAAAAGCTACCGAACTCAATGTTAGCCTATGGGGAAGGTCCCCATAGGCTTGGCTAAGTTTTTTTGATCGAAGGATATTCCTTCGATCGTTGGATTAAAATCCTTTGAATCGTTCGATTCGAAGGATTTTATCGTTCGATCGAAGGAATATTCGCAGTATTTGCGCTAAAATGACTTGGGGCAGCTGGGAAATTGACAATATGTCTAGCCCCATGTCAGATTTCAAAATTGAATATAAAAAAATCTGTTTGCTCTTTTGAGAAATGGATTTCAGTGCAGAATTCTGCTGGAGCAGCACTATTAACTGATTCATTTTGAATTTTTTTTTTCCCATGACAGTATCCCTTTAATTAAAGCAGCAATGCTCTGAATTGTGTTTGTGAATCAAGATAGCTGAAATTGCACTTGTGTTTTGACATAAATTGGGTGCAAGTTGCATCTGGCATTTTTAAAGAATAGGTTGTGTCACTTCTGGAGCCTGCATTTAAAATGGTATTTGCATCTGATTCACTGAGCCCCAGTCTGGTGTGCCTCTTATGGTATCCCACTTTGGGAAAAAATGGCAATACCACCAGGTTCAGGGTGGTGGTGTCAAGGATTAGGTAGGGGGAGCTGTGGAGACTGAAGGGAAAGGGCGAGTCCTTGAGGCAGGAGCTGTATGTGCCTAGGGAACACTTGAAGGGAAAGCAGGAACAGGTTGATGAGGGCGAAGGGTCAGTCTGGATCAGGTGCAGAACAGGACAGAGAGGGCGAAGATCAGGACTAGACTGGAAGAAGAGGGCGACGACTCAACAGGAACAGACTGGACGGGGCAGGAGTGGAACCAGAACAGACTGGAAGGGACAGGACAGTGCGGGTGTAGATCAGATCAAACTGGGGATAGAGTGCAGAGGGAAACTGGAGCGGATAGCAAGACAGGACTGGATAGCAAGACAAGAGCAGAAGGAGATTAGAATGGATAGCAAGAGAGGACTGGAGCAGGATAGCAAGAGAGGAGTACAAGGTACAAGGCAGGGTCGGAAAGCAAGAATCAGGAATAGGCGAGACAAGGTCAGTACAAGGTGAAGTCAGGGCAAGGTACAAGGTGGAACAGGAAGCAGAAGTCAGGAAAAAGCAAGGCAGGATCGGATCATGGTCAAGGCTGGGAAGGTACAAGATAAGGTAAAGCAAGACAAGGACAGGCAGACAAGACAAGGCAAGGCAAGGCAAGGCGGAATAATAAGGGAAAAGGGGCAAGAGCTAGAACTACCTAGTTAGGGGCGCTGCCACAGTACTAGGAAAACCATGCAATGCTCTGGCAAGGAGTGGTCTAAGTGCTGCCCTTAAATAGGGAAGAGTCAGCCCTGATTGGCTGATTAAACTAGGCAGCAGCTGGGTTGGGGCTGTAGATGCCAAACAGGCTGCAGCTGAGCTGGGGCTGGAGAGGCCAATCAGGCGGCAGCTGGGCTGGGACTGCAGAGGCCAGGTTACACATAGCGAGCAACCCTACAGGCTGCTCACCTGGCCAAATGGTTAAAGTATCGAGCCAGAAACCCAAAGGTCCCCGGCTCGAATCCCAGCAATACCTGACAGGTGGTAGCTCCAGAGTTCCCCAGTGGCAATAGGTGCAGTTGTGTACCATTTTTCAGAAGAGGCAGCAGGAAGGATACACGTGGAACCATGAACATGAATTTATTCTGCATTTCATCCATTTTAGAGCACATCCACTTGCATAAGAAAATGACCCCTACAATTTCACTAGGGCTCCATAAAACTTTTGCACATAACTGCTTAGAACCCAGTCACTAAAAGTGGACCAGCAGTCCACATCAAATACAAAGTTACAAATCAAACATGCTCAAGCAGTCAAAGAATGAAGCTACCAGCACTCTCTATGCCTAAGGCATAGAGGAGGGGCAGGCAATATTTGATTGACAGCTGAGATTTTTAAATTTGTTTACAACAGCTATGAACACTTTAATAAAAAAAAAGAATTTGGTCTGCTATTTAGTTTAGACTTAGCGACATCACTGTTAGTATAAGAGATGTACTCATTACTGTCTATGTTTGTGAGATGACTGTGACGATGTTAACGGATATGTTGTAATGCACGATTTCCTCAATAAAAAATATTGAAAAAAAAAAAAGAATATGGATTTCATGTTTAATTTGAAAAGGACTTTTATTATACAGCTTTTTATGTCTGGGTGACAGGTCTAATGGGTCACAAAAGATGTGAAACATTAAACACAAGGGACTAGTTCCCTATTTATATTTGGGAAGTGCTGTATCCCCAGAGGATCATTCACCAGGCTTATTCATCCGAGAGGCCCAGGTATGCCTGAATACTTTGTGATCAGTAACGTAACTAGAGGGGGGCGGGCCTTGGTGCGTGACCCATTTTAGTGGCACGCGGGCTGCCACTACAGTATTTTACGGTAAAAATATACATAGCTATTTTTTTAATGTAATCTATGTGCTGGATTAATGTTGGGCAGGCTTCCATTTTTAAGTCTTTAGTCAATTGAACCATTATAAGCAAAATCTTTATAGCTGCCTGTTAATGAATAATGATATTAAAATCTAATGTACTGTATTTTAATAGAAAAGCATTTTCAATTTAGTATCTCAGTATATTTTAGGCATAATTTGATGTCTTTTATGCATGTTTATTTTATGGTGGCAGGTATTTATAAATTGAGGGTATTTTCTGCATGAACAGTATTACATACATTACTGGAAGCAGCTGAACAGTTCCGGAGCTAAATGTGAGTCAGCTCAAACCCATAGGAACGTGTCTTCAGCACAACAACTTAATAAGTGCCAGTAAGCCTACAGGGGAGATAGAGAAGAATTACTGCAGGAATTCTACATTGGAAAGTGTTATGTTTTGGTAGTCGAGGATGAGTCAAGTCAAGTCAAGTGGATTTTATTGTCATTTCAGCCATATACAGTAAATAAAGTACATAGTAGAAACAAAATGACGTTCCTCCAGAACCCCCCAGTGCTATACAACAACTCTAGTACACGTCATGCTGGGCAGAGTGGACATTTCAGTTCCTTATGAATATATTCAGTTCAGTCCTTGGGAGTTGAGACACCTGATGGCTTGTGGAAATAGACTGTTTCGCATTCTGGAAGTCAGCGCTCGAATACTGCGGTATCTTTTACAGGATGGCAAGAGGGTAAAGAGATCATGTGCAGGGTGGGTGCTATCCCTGACAATGCTGGTAGCCTTCTGAAGACAGCGGGTGTGGTAAATATCCATAATGGCAGGAAGCGAGACCCCAATGATCTTTTCTGCTGTCCTCACCACCCGCTACCAGGTAGTGATGCAGCTGCATAAAATGCTTTCAATAGACCCTCTGTAGAAGATAGAGTGAATGGGTGGTGGAAGGTGGGCTTTTTTCAGCTTTCGCAGAAAGTAGAGACGCTGCTGTGCTTTCTTCACTATAGAGCTGGTGTTAAGGGACCAGAAGAGCTTCTCTGCCAGATGTACCCCAAGGAATTTGGTGCTCTTGACAATTTCCACCGGAGATCCGTCAATGTACAGTGGAGAATGATCCCCACGTGTTCTCCTGAAGTCAACAATTATTTCCTTTGTTTTGTTTGGATTCATAAACAGATTACTGACTTTGCACCAGTCCGTTAGCCATTTCACCTCTTGTCTATATGCTGACTTGTTGTTCTTGCTGATGAGTAGAGTATAACAGTGCTTTATTAGCAGGCTCATGCAGCCATTACACAACAGGAAGCAACTCTAACACCACAAGCTGTATAGTAAGTATGCACAGTATAAGTCTTGAGCACAGTGACATCTACAGGCCATTTGTATAAACACCACAGAAAGTATAAGGCCATTGTTCTGCTGATGGCAGGTTGATATCAGTCAAAGCTTACTCATACTGCCAGCCAACTCATGGGAATTTTTGTTGAGCATTGATCCAGACCATTTAAAAGGACACAAGTGACAATGGATGACAACATTTAGGAATAACACAGATACCAAATGCCCAAAATTTTAGAAAGGGAAAAGAAATGAGAAACCCGTTATATTTATTTACCAATCAACTTGTCTGTGACCCCTGTGGACTTTAGTTCTAAGTCCACAGAGTTCAGCCTCTTATAGAAGCCTTGTATGTTACTTCCAACCAAGCTCTTGTATGCCCAACATACTTTTCTAGTTAGTTAAAGAGATTCACCAGAACATGTCTCCCCTGATGTTGTTCATGAATGTTTGTTGGCAACGAAAAGTCTAATTGGCAGCAGATATATAGTTTTTGTGCTATTTTGCGCTGTATGAAATGCCCTATTCTCCATGATTTATATAGCCCCCATCCCCTTTATTTATCATCTCTTCTCCTCTGTGACTTAGACATAGTATGGGGTAATTGATGCACATTTAAAACAAAAACCGGAAAGGCCACACCATTTTTGTGTTTTGTGTCAAAAACTCCATTAGTCAGTTCTTTTGGCTCAACTCAGTTGAGACTATGGACACAGGTAACTAAGGTAACCCTAAAATTAACAACAAGTTCAGACTGCCAGTAAACCCAAGGTATCCTTGCATCCATGATCAAAGCAGACAGAGTGGATATAGTGGCACTTGCTGGAAGTTGCTAATGAGCATGAATTCAAGAATGTTTGTAATTAGCATCATTGCATACTCCGTTTGAGTATATTTTAGTCATTTGTAGTTGATATTGTAGTTTGCAGTTGAGCCCTTATCTCTTTTAGAACATAAGACTGCTGGCTGTAGGATATAGCACACCCTCCCTATGCCATACATTCAATTAAATATTAATGCATAATTCTGTATATACATAATACACACATACATAATAATATGTACATGATGTCACATTAGTTGCTGTTTAAGTAAATTTAGTACATATATGATACTGTGTTCAGTAATGTAATGTATCCTTAAATATAGTTAAACACAGTGCTATTCTGTGTGTTGGCAAGCCTTATATTATAACAATTGCAAATAGGTTTAAACTGGCGGCATTGGTATGCGTTGTTCTTCAATACATTGTTTATCTCCATCTAATTTGAAAAGAAAGTTGTAGCCAATGGCAATTTTAAACAGAAAGTCAGGAAAAGACATTTTATTATAAATTTAAATGAATTGTCTAGAACTCCCTATGGGATTGCTGCTTAGTTCTGAAGTGTTTGATTCTGTTCCAGCGCTGCAGGCTATATCTCGGCTTTTCTATTGGAGTTTAAATACTTAACTTCGGAAAGAATGGGCCGATTGTTACAGCCTTGGTGCTTGGGAGAATAAATTTGTATTTCAGGTGAAAAAGAAAAAAAGTGCAAAGATTAATGGAAATTTACAGAAATGTTATGCTTTCCAGAACCATTTCAGCAGGCATTAAGACCGTCTTTGTGCACAAAACAGGGCTTTCACTATTGGGTTGAGAGAAATTATACTCAGTGGAAAAAGTCTGCAAAAAAAAAGGTAACTTTGGTTTTTGGCAAGGAAAAACATCCACTAACTTAATACAGTTCTGCAGTGTTCTCAGGCATCATTTGATACAGTTTGGGTTGTCTTGTTCTGAACTGTTGGTATCATCATATACTTCTTAATATTGTGTCTTCTTGAGCTTATAATATATTAATAATATTATTTTGATTATTAATGTGTATCCAGGTATGGGACCCGCTATCCGGGAACCCGTTATAAAGAAAGCTCTGAATTACAGAAAGTCTCCCATAGACTCCATTTTTTCCAAATAATCCAAAAATGTCTCTGTAATAATAGAACAGTACCTTGTACTTGATCCAAACTAAGATATAATGAATGTTTATTGGAGGCAAAATCAGCCTATTGAGTTTATTTAATGTTTAAATGATTTTCTAGTAGTCTTAGGGTATGAAGATCCAAATTACAGAAAGATATGTTATCTAGAAAGCCCCAGGTCCCGAGCATTCTAGATGACAGATCCCATACCTGTATATATGGCACTTTCAGGTCTTCATATGAAAGTGAAAAATAGGTGCATTTATTTGTGAAGTCCCTAGGTTTATCCCCATTTTTGCCACTTCTGTAGCATCTTTGACTGACTTAACAAATCCATGATGTCCAATGGAACCCAGAAGCTGAAAAAGTATTTCAGATACATCAGATATTGAAATTCACAAATCAATCCTAATGTTAAGAAAGAATATTTGGTACAAACAGATGCATCTGATGCTGGGTTAAAGGAGAAGGAAAGTAAGCTTTATCAGAAAGGTCTATATAAATATACCAGAAAAACCTCAAAGTAACACTGATCTGAGTCCTCTGTCAAAAATAACACAACATTTCTTTCATTTTATTGTGCACACATGGGCTTATGTATCAGACTTGCTTTTTTCAGGTTAAACCTCAAGGGCAGGGCTTGAGCATGCTCAGTTTGCTCCCCCCTCCCTGTTGTAATCTGAGCCCACAGCTATGAGCAAGTGATGTCAGTCCAAGCTAATATGGCAGCTGCTATTCTAAACAAACAGAGAGAGCTTTTAGAGCCGTTTACTCAGGTATGGTAAAGCATTCTACAGAATAAATATAGGGTTCTAGCTTGCACCATTGTGGCTGATCTATTGGCAATAAACCGTCTCTGTAGCTTTCCTTATTATTTAAAGGCTGTGTTGTCACAGGTAAGAGCAATGGTGAGGGCCACCCAGTTGTATTTTTGATCAGAAAACTTGCCAGCATTGTAGAGAGACGAGTTTCTCATTAAATCTCTATAATATGATCTGTTAGGTTGCCACTTTAAACTGCTTATAAGCTAAGCAGACCCCACTCATTTGGATGAGCCAAGCTACAGAAAATAATGCAGTAAACAAGTGGCTCTTCCATTTTCAGTTAATATAGGGCAGGAAAATGGCAACACGATTTTGATGCGATAATGACAGTACTTTTTCTTGAGATGGGGCAGATGTATAAATCTACAATATCTTTGGGCAAAGAAACTTTACCAGTGTCAGAATGTTCAGGTCAGGTCCATGCCAGCTTCAGGCTGGTAAACTGACAGTATTCACTGATATACAGCAGCAACCTATCCAGAATGCTCGGGACCTGGGGTTTTCCGGATAAGTGATCTTTAGGTAATTTGGATCACCATACCTTGTCTGCTAAAAAGTCATTTGAACATTAAATAATCCCAATAGAATTGTTCTGCCTTCAGTAAGGATAAATTATATCTTAGTTGGGATCAAGTACAATGTACTGTTTTATTACTACAGAGAAAATGAATTCATTTTAAAAAATATGAATTATTTTATAAAAATGGAGATGGTCTTCCCATAATTAAGTGCTTTCTGCATAATGGGTTTCTGAATAACAGATCCCATGCCTGTTTTGTATTTACTCAAGTCGATTTTGTCACACTAAACTAGGGATGCACCGAATCCAGGATTCGGTTCGGGATTCGGCCTTTTCCAGCAGGATTTGGCCGAATCCTACTGCCGGGCCGAACCAAATCCGTATCCTGATTTGCATATGCAAATTAGGGGTGGGAAAGGAAATCACGTGACTTTGTCACAAAACATGAAGTAAAGAATGTTTTCCCCTTCCCACCCCTAATTTGCATATCCAAATTAGGATTCGGATCGGTATTCGGCCGAATCCTTTGTGAAGGATTCAGCAGAATCCAAAGTAGTGGATTCGGTGCATCCCTACACTAAACGTAGTATTATGTTTTTATGCTTGATGTATTAACATTTTTTTTTACAATCAAATTTGCACTTACTGTACATAAATATGCCACAATATATGACCCCCTTGACCCTTTACAATGTGTTCTGTATCTTTAAGCAGAATTTATTTATAAAGCTTAAATACAAATGAGGCACACATAATGAGTAAGCCTTCCATATATATATAACACTATTTAAAAATTCATATGGTTTTGACCTTTTTCTAAATCTTCCAGAATAGATGTTAAGAATATCTAGTCACATTGTGATATTTGATAGCATGAAAGACATCTTGTAATATTATTTCCAGCATGTAATCAGAATTCGTGTAGACAGTCTATATAAATAGGGGAAAAAATGAACTACTAGTAATCCTCCCTGAGAAAACGCCAAAATATGTAGCATCAAGGCATCGCTTAAATGATAAATCAACATTTCTACTTCATACTGCTTTATAGCATTAGAAAAGTCTTTTTTTTTTTTTTTTTTTGCAGTGAGACAATTAAGTTTCATATCACTATGCTTGCAGGCCAGATTCTATAAAAATGATGATGTCACTTTAAGAGTTGCATCTGGCCTCCAGTTGGACAGCTATGTTAAAGGGAATTTTGCTACTTCAGCACATGAAATGTGTTCTTTGTAGTTAGGGGAGCCTTATGGGATTTAGACTTTTATAGGACCACTAAAGCACAAAAATAAAAATTTCCATTCATTCGGCAACTCAAAAGGATGTAGATGTAAATCTGGAATATTGGGACAAGAGATGTCTCATTATAGCATTAATGGATAGAGATGTATGGATAATATGTTATGCTACTGATTAATGGTACAATTAGATTACAGTTTTGTATGTTCTCTCTAGCTAGTTATTCCTTCGTTCCATATGTTGACAATATTCTTTTTTCTGGCAATTAAAAATGAATAAAAATTTTCAATTTCCAAAAAAAAAGGATGTAGATGTGTGTCCTTAGGTGGAACATAGACCCAGACTGGCAACCTGTCGATATGAGGGTCTGCTGTATTACGCCATAGAGATGGTCATTATTTATTAGCATTTCTTGCAATCCTTACATTTATAATGAAGTACAACTGCACCTGGCAGTCATAAATAAGTAATATATAGTTGTGATTTCTTATTTTTTAATAAATGTGGTTTTGTATAAAGTAGGGATGCACCAAATCCACTATTTTGGATTCTGCCGAACCCCCGAATCCTTTATGAAAGATTCGGCCGAATACCGAACCGAACTGTAATTTGCATATGCAAATTAGGGGCGGAAGGGGAAACATTTTTTTACTTCCTTGTTTTCTGACAAAAAAATAACGTGATCTCCCTCCCCCTAATTTGCATATGCAAATTAGGGTTCGGATTGGGTTCAGCCGGGCAGAAAGATTTGCCAAATCCGAATCCTGCTGAAAAAGGCCGAATCCTGGATTCAGTGCATCCTTAGTATAAAGGATTTCAAATTATTCAGTTGTCAAATTATAAGAATGTTGCAATTAGTTGGATTTAGAGTACATTTCTGTGGCTGCAGAGTAACTACAAAAACATTAAACTCAACTGCCCATCACTGATAAAAGAGCACAACATAAATCCACGTAGAACTTATAGAGAATGGTTTAATGAAGGATAAAATAACCTGAGCCGGAATACTCTTTCCAAGCTTGAAATCATCACACGTTGTAAGCATTTTTTCGACATTAACAAATCGCTTTTGTACACACACACAGCACCACTAAAAACATATACATTATCAAAGAGCAGTGTTAATGCCTGACTGTTATGGAGCCAGATGAGTGGGGATTTCTGCACAGCCCATTACACATGGGAACAGACTGTGGCAGAAGGTGTTTGGGCATAACAACATGTTGAGAAAATCCTTAAAAAAACAATACTGTCCTTCACAGACATGTTATTTTTCATAAGCATAGTAAGTGATACTTTTCAAAGTTTGTATTTTCCTTATAAATATCCTTATAAACTGTGCTTAGTGATGTCATCGGTTATAATTGGAGCTTAGTGGTCACATGACTCACTGAAACTTGTGCACTATAATAAAGTACCCCCCGTTTCAAAATATGAGGATATTAGAAGTCACCTCAGAGTTCCATGCTTGACCTGTATAAAAACACGGCCTTCATGGAACTCTGCAGTAATTTATAATATCCTTATATTTTACAAGAGGGGTTACTGTATTCACTATATGTTTATCAGGGGAAACATTAAAATGGCATTACAAGTGGTTTGTGGAGGGCCATATGAGGTGCAAACCTCAGGATCTACAGTAAAACGTTGATGCATTTCGTGTTTTAAACAGCTAAAACATAATGGAGAAACACATATTTTCAGAAAAGCAGGCCAAATGTTTAGTGTAAAATGCAGGAAAATATATATCTGCAAAAAAACATTATAAATTTGTAGAACCGAGACAACATGGTTTAAAGTGAGAGAAAACGTAAAATGCTGAAATGTTAAATTCGAGACATCGCTTCATGGGGTCAATATAGCTAATAATGTATTTGCAATAAAGTGATTTTTTTTAAAGGACATATAAACCCCCTCCCCCACTAAAATTTCAGTGAACAGCCTCTATGAAATCTTTAGATACCTGCCATTCTGGTTGTTAAAAGATTAACAGTAAGGCTGCAGCATCACCTTAATCACATAGAATCCCTTCTCCTCCTCGAACCTGCTCTGCCCCCTCTCTCAGGAATTTACATTGGCTGTTGGCTAATGAGCATGCTCAGTTCTTCTCAGCTCAGCTTACTAAACACACCCTCCAGTCTAATAACCAATTAAGAGATAGCACTTCTGATTCCCATAGAAACTCTAGCTGTTTGATCCTTTTTTTTCTCCTAACCCCCTCTCCTGAGCTCAGCCATTGCAGTGCTCAACCCAAGCAGAACATTTTATCAAAGTATGTTGTGTAAACCTGCATTCTGCATTGCATGCACTTTACAGCATTCATGTCCTGTTTGCAGATGTCAATGTTACTAATGATGTGTCACAGGAAAAATGGCTGCCAGGTGAAAGCTGCTATTTGTTTTAGGAAAATGTGATGGCACTGGCAAATGGAGGGGTAGTAAAATGTAGGCTTTACATGTCCTTTAATGTTTCTAGTGGTCTAAAGGCATGGTGTTCACATTACAGAAAACTTCAGCTCCCAAGTATTTAGGATACTAGACCCCACACCTGCACTTACCAAATGCAAGAAAAATTTATAATTCCACAACAATTCTTCTTGTACAAATCCCATGTAGGAAAACAACCACGTCAGAGCAGATACCTTAGCATTCATCATTTTATTTAACAATATGAGAAACCAGTGCTTTGCTTACATATGAAACGTATATTGCCTCATACATCTGTAGGACATAGATAAGAAAAAAACGTATAATACATATTTTCTCAAACTGTCACAAAATATACATTGAACCTGCGATGAAAAATGTGTAAGCAATAAAAAAAATGGTGATGGCATATCAATAAAATACAAACTTTGTTGTAAAAATACAAAGGCACATAAAGGATATTTAAACGTAAATAATTTAGTAATGTGCTGCGTAGTAGAACTGTAATGGCTAATATATATATATATATTATATATATATATATATTGGGACCAGGGCAAACTCTAACTACAACTAAGAGCTGTAAGGTGGCAGCCTAGTGATCCCTGGTCCTGCTGAAGATTTTCGCTGATAATATGGCACACGTAAAAGGCATGACTTAGTGCTGTAATTTAAAAACAAGAGGGCCATGGGACGCCTTAATATACTGTATATTTATCGGTTTAAATTTTCTTCCCTTCTTGCAAACAATAGAATATATTACTATACATGTCTTCTTCAGAGTCCATTCTTTGAGCACATAAAAACCCTATATACCTATTGGAAGAGTTGACAAGTATCTTTAAGTGTCTCACAAATAATAAGTTTGAAAAGGAAGTCTTAATGTTTATATACTTCAGTATTCCTACTGATGATGAAAGAAATATGGCGGTGCAAATAATGTAAACAATAAAATATTAGAATTATTTAAATCTATGGTTAGCAGGCTTTATACATGTACCATGTCTGTTAGGTTTGTAAGGCCTGATTGTCTAAGCCTTGCCTTTGTCCATGACATGAAGCACCTCATCCAACAGAGATGGGCCAAGGTCAAGCTGGAGGGTGAGGAGAGAACTTGCCAGGTCAGAAAGAGGCTCTTCTGGTTTCATGTCTGGGCTCTCTATTTCACATGCAATATGGCTAACTTCAAACAAGTCACTAGCTTGCCAGTCATTATATGGTTCTGAGAGGCTGGAAGAATGACTTGACCTTCCATTTGTAGAACATGAAGCAGAACTGCTTACTTTCCACGCATGATCATTATCAAACGGGTGTCCATTTTCATAGGGTTGGCTCTGCTGAAGTAGTTTTTCCTCTAGCACAGGCTCACAACTCAGCCGGGGTAACCTGGAAGGGCTAAAGGAGTCCCTTTTAGAGTTGAAAGTCACTGTGGATAATAAAGGCAGAACTAAGGCCTGCGATCCTCCAATGGTGGGGAGAGAAATTGCATTTTTAAGTACAGGCGAGGAAGTTTCTGAAAACACAGATTCACAGGTGCTGTTTGCCCTCAGAAATTCACTGTGCCCATTATAATGTCCATTTCGGGGTTTCCCTTGGTTGCCAGGCAACAACTCAAAATTTCCTTGGAGGAAAGAAATGTCACCAAACACATCATGTTGCCCATCTTTCCCAATGTGTATCGTGTGACGGAAATCTCCTAGAGGCGGGCTGATCAAGTCAGGGGACAATATATCCCTTAGTTTGAATTTTTTACCCTTTTTGCTGCTGCCAGTTTTTAGATAAATTGGGGTCTTCGCTGGCATCTTGAAAGGAATGAAATACGCAGATGTCAGATAAAATCAACTTTATATCGCTGTTTGATTACATCATTCACTTTACTACTTCAGCCTCTGGTCACGCAGCAAAACTCTTCTCAATACTTTGGCTGAAACTCAGTGGCAAACCCAAGCTTGGACTTCTTCTGAAGGCAGCAGATCCATGAAATTTCTATCCCTTCTGAGAACCTGGAGAGGAAAGAAAGCAAGTTATTATTAACCAGTTTTTTCATGGCTCATTCATTTGTTTTCACACAACAATCAGTTATGGGGCCGACAGTTCCAGTCTACAGATTTTCTTTATGATGTGGTTCCCCTACATTAAGCAGCATAAAAGTGACCAGATTCACAAGGCCACTCTGCCCTTTCTATGACTTTCCAATATTTGTATGGCAGTGCCCCTTATTTACGCTTGCTGAGCACATTTATGTTGGCAAGCCTCTGTCTGAGACATCATTTCTTCTTGGTTTCCTTAATGCTTCTCAGATATTAATAAAAGTTGGGCGCAGTTAATAACAACAAGAAAAGCTGCACAGACAGCATGTTACAAAAATAAATTAATTATAACAACAAGAACCGGCCAATACTCTGTTTTCATTTATTTTTCTTCAATACTCAAAGTATACACACGGTTATCCGCAAGGAGAGATTTATACGGCTGTTAAATATTAAAATATAAATATAGTGACAGTATACAGCACAGGCATGGGACTTAATACTCAAAAAACCAAAATACCAGTCCTTTTTAGACTTGCTTTCCTCTGTAATAATAAGGCCATACCTCGTACTTGATATTAACTATGGTAGCGTAACTCCATATTGTGGCAAAACAATGCAATTTTACATGGGGTTTCGTAGCATTCCTTTTCTGGAAAAAAACAGGTTCCATTGATTTAAAAAAAAAAAAAAAAGTTCAATGTTTTAAACAAGAATGACCTTAATATAAAGTTGCTAAGAGCAAGAATAAAGATGTATAAAGCAAATAATATGGTCACAGGCAAGTTATGTTCTCTTGGTCACGGATATCTCTACAGAACTGGAACAAAAACACCAATGAGAATTCTACTGACCAAAAATGAGATGTCAGGAATCTTGATACCTTACATACAGAGATCTTTGTGTATAATTATATTACACTGTAATCAGACACGGGGATAAATAATCTAAATAAGTCTCCCAACTAAAGCGCAGACTCATCTACTACATGATACATTATAATTTTAACCCTTTCCGTGCCAAACTATCCAACATGCCACTATTGTGCTCAACATTTTAGCGTTCACATGAAGAAATTTGAAAGCGGGAAAAAACACATAAAACACACTCTCTGCTAGGAAAACTTCTGGCAACAATTAAATATCAGATGTCTGACTAGTTAGTTTCTAACAATAGAAAACATTTTCAAAAGGAAAAAAAAAAAGCTATGTCAACACTATGTCAATGAAGCCAAAGCCAATAGGTCCTAATGGATTAGAAGGATGTCATAATTCATAGATCCTGTTAGGATGTATTTAATAACTGTTGACCATCTCTTCAGTGTTTAAATGACTTGCATCGCAAAGTTCCATGTTTAATTACACTGAAAGCCTTAGAAAAGTACTCTAAAAAAGAAACCATTTGAAAGTTTCAGACTACTCAACTATGAGCGGAATTCTTCTTTACTTTGATGGAAGACCTGCATGTGTTTGAAACAATGAGAATCAGATGCTCAGGGATGTGAAAGATGCATTTCCTTGGATCTCCCGAATTCAGTATTAAAATAAATATATATCTATTAATTGGTTTTAATAAAGACAACTGATTGGAAAACAGATATATTCTATCTATCTATCTGTCGACGACTCTGCTACCTTTTTGGTTTTCAGACCAGACCTTTTACAACAATCCTAAATAAAAATCAGAGGAGCCAACCAGAACGGTTCTGATATAAAGCTTAAATAGATCTGAAGGTAGGTCTGGATTTCCATGAAAAAAGAACCTTTGGAAATGCGACAGGTCCCTTTTATTAATCACTGATGGAAACTGAAGATGGTTGGAATTAAGATGATTGGCTTGGCAGTCCCTGCAGGCAGAAAGCATATCTAGCAGAGAAATCAAGCTAATGAACATTTCTATGCATGCTTAGAATAGAATAATAGTTGCATAAAATGTGATCTATCACGTAAAGCCTAATTAATCCCTCTGTGTGCCATAATGATTCATTTTAATGTTCTTTTTAAGGACCCTTCATCAAACATACATTTACAGGATTTTGAAAAAAGCAATATTATCAGGTGACAATAACTCCTGGGAGAGAATAAGCCTTAGCGAGCTTGTTTAGCCAAAATAATGAAAAGTCCACATCTACTAACCCAATTACCCCCAACCTGTGGCTCGTGAGCAACATGTTGCTCTCCAACCCCTTGGTTGTTGCTCCCAGTGGCCTTACAAAAGCTGCTTATTTTTGAATTCCTGGTTTGGGGGCAAGTTTTGGTTGTATAAAAACCAGTACTGATTGGCTTGGCAGTCCCTGCAGGCAGAAAGCATATCTAGCAGAGAAATCAAGCTAATGAACATTTCTATGCATGCTTAGAATAGAATAATAGTTGCATAAAATGTGATCTATCACGTAAAGCCTAATTAATCCCTCTGTGTGCCATAATGATTCATTTTTATGTTCTTTTTAAGGACCCTTCATCAAACATACATTTACAGGATTTTGAAAAAAGCAATATTATCAGGTGACAATAACTCCTGGGAGAGAATAAGCCTTAGCGAGCTTGTTTAGCCAAAATAATGAAAAGTCCACATCTACTAACCCAATTACCCCCAACCTGTGGCTCGTGAGCAACATGTTGCTCTCCAACCCCTTGGTTGTTGCTCCCAGTGGCCTTACAAAAGCTGCTTATTTTTGAATTCCTGGTTTGGGGGCAAGTTTTGGTTGTATAAAAACCAGTACTGCCAAACAGAGCCCCCTGTAGACTCCAAGTCCACATAAGGGCTACCAATAGCCAATTACAGCCCCTATTTGACACCCCAGGACTTTTTGCATGCTTTTGTTGCTCTCCAATTTTTTTAACATTTGAATGTAAGGTAAAAAAGACTAACCCATAGCTACCAATCAGATGTTTGTTTTTAGACAATTGACCGGTAATGGGGTCAGGGGTGATCCTGCCATGTTTTGGTTTAAAATAAACCTGTCATTCTCTTCTGATACAATCACCCTGTCCATATAATTCATACCTGATAAGAATATTGCACCATTAACCCACAAAGAGAACATGAGAATATTTGTCAGATAATTGTTCCCATATAAGAGCAAGATTTCACTTTCCAGAACAACGAGGAACTCATTTATTGTCACCGCCATTGACTGTGAAGTTGAAATCAGTGCATGAGTCACTTCCTTGCAGTGATACAATGATATATGCTTGCCAGATGCCGCTACATATTTCTTACCGTAACTGCTACAAGCTATGGAGCATTTGCCAACTACAGTTATTAAAAGTCTTTTATTGTTTTAATAACTTAACCAGCACTGGGTAATTAACAACAAATATTCCATTGTAGCAGAAATCTTCTATGGTTGAGGCTGTCATTCCTAATTAACTGGCTGTCTGACTTTTTATATTAAGTACTTTGTATCCATTAAATTGGGTCATGCTGTCCCAGTCTTGATACCATTAGAGAGCAAGTCAGGGTCAATCTGTAACCTAGCCAGACAATCTCATAAACGGTTACCTCTGTTTCCAAGCCCTGACCACCACACAAAGTGAATGCTGAGCATAAGAGACTCTGTTTGCTTTTCACTGCTCTAAAAGGAGCACAAAGGAATGTTACCTCGCATGTATTTACAGGGTGACAACTGCCAGCTCACAGACCCCCTCTGCATGTGAATAACCGGGAACGGACATGACACTTCTAAAGACTTTGCAGAAGGCAGGAAATGACCAGTGCCCCTGTTTGCCATCCTTTTCCCCTTTGCATCACATAATTAAAAGTACCTCCAAATAACTTCCTTCCCCCAGGATCTGTTTGGCTGCACAAACGACACTTTTGGTTTATTGAAGCTGTTTTTTCCCTGACTCGTCTTGCCATTACTGTGATTCTACTGCTTTAAAGTCGCTATCATTTTTCTTTTTTCAGTTATATTAATGGGTACTAAAGTATTGTAGTAACCTGCCAATTAATTTATATTTGGGGCACCCTGCCAGCACAGGGAGGGTTATTTACTAAAACTTGAATTTAGTTCCAATTTAGAACCAAGCTCCCATCCACAATTATATCGTATAAATTGAAAAAGTCAGGTTGGAGAAAAAATTAGATAAAATCAAGTGAAAACATGAATAATACAAATTTTTCAGACTTTATTCCCGAATCAATCAATTATTTACGGTTATTGTCTGAAAACCCCAACTTTTTGGATTATCGGGCTATGACCATCGCAGACCTCAATATCTTGTGGATAGGCACATCTGCCATTGTCATATACATGACCTCAACACATTTGAGATGCCCCTACAAACTCCTTACAGATTGGAGCACAGCATTACAAGACAGAAGTGCTAACCACTAAGCCACCATGCTGCAGACACAGTATATGTGGGAGGGCAAGGGCTTAAAGGGATCCTGTCATCAGAAAACATGTTTTTTTCAAAATGCATCAGTTAATAGTGCTACCCCAGCACTGCACTGAAATCCATTTCTCAAAAGAGCAAACAGATTTTTTTATATTCAATTTTAAAATCTGACATGGGGCTAGACATTTTGTAAATTTCCCAGCTGCCCCTGGTCATGTGACTTGTGCCTGCACTTTAGGAGAGAAATGCTTTCTGGCAGGCTGCTGTTTTTCCTTCTCAATGTAACTGAATGTGTCTCAGTGAGACATGGGTTTTTACTATTAAGTGTTGTTCTTAGATCTACCAGGCAGCTGTTATCTTGTGTTAGGGAGCTGCTATCTGGTTACCTTCCCATTGTTCTATTGTTTGGCTGCTGGGGGGGAAAGGGAGGGGGGTGATATCACTCCAACTTGCAGTACAGCAGTAAAGAGTGATTGAAGTTTATCAGAGCACAAGTCACATGACTTGGGGCAGCTGGGAAATTAACAATATGTCTAGCACCATGTCAGATTTCAAAATTGAATATAAAAAAATCTGTTTACTCTTTTGGGAAATGGATTTCAGTGCAGAATTCCCTTTAAGTGAACTAATTCTTGCAAAATTCGATCTAAATAGATAAAAATTACACAGGCCTGGCTCATTTTAACAGGCCAGCTCAATAAAGTCCCCCATAGATGTACACATTGTAACCTCATATTGTACGAACGCTCGTACGGCTCAATCTTCCGACCTGCAACTAACCATTCAGATTAAATACAGCAGTGAAAGAACAAATCAGACAATGCTCTGGCCATGACACCAATCGTACGAAAATTATGTCCGACAATACTAGTGACAGCCATCCATTGATATCGTTATATAGACAATACATGCAGAGAAATTATCTTTAGCTGACATGGTAAGAAAAAAGATGGGACAATCCAAACACGGTCCGAAAATCATGCATGTGACTTTATCTTTGCATTTATGGTCAGCTTTAGTCATGTGCATTTAAACCCTGTTCAACTTGTATAATCCATGCTGTTATTTATGTCTATGAGTAAGGCTGAGTAAGAGCACAGAGATTCTTATATAAGTATGTCAAACAATTTCCTTCTGCTGCATAGACATGCCTAACGTTTGCATCTTCTCTGCAGTCCATTTTAGAGAATAAATCTCATTATGAATTTAAGTGGAAGGGATTACTGCTCAGTGATCAAACTCTTCCCGATTTGTTCACCAGAGAGCACTCCACTTGCTGGACTCATTAGAGCTTTCCAAGCAAAGCAACTTCATCCTCCTGGAGGGCACCGAAATGACATTAGCCGCCAACATAATAGGATTTAAGGTATTTACAAGAGAGGTGTGACAGGCAAACACCTATTGTGATTAGGAGATGATGTAATCTGCTCTAGTGGTTTTATCACAAGAAAGTAATAGGCTCCGATACCAAATCACTCACCTTTTAACTAATTTACTGATTCGGATTTAAAGCAAACACATATACAAGAACTGGGATTCCTCTAATATTGTTTTATAAATTAGGAGCTTCTTATGGGCAGGAAGCCATCCATGCCTGAACATAAAAATATTGCAAGCATCTTCGTCTAATGGGGGACTCAGATAGTCTATGCTAATTGGCAGATGGTCCCCGATATGAATAATCCAGCGGTGATACTAGAAGCCGCCATAGTAGGCTCACTTGAAGCCCTATCCAAACTTCCGTATCGAGGTGCCGCTTCTTATTGTACCACGACATCCTCTATGGTCACAGTTGTACAGACTTTCCAGAAAGCCCAGAAGTTGATACAGGGCCCGTCTGAGGTTTGGTCACCTAGGACCACACTATGGGGCAATAATAATCTCCCTCACTTTCATGGGCTACAAGACATTACCAGACGGGCACATTTGGTAGTCAAAACCTTAAGGCACATTGTCAATGGTAGTGAATGTAAAATTTATGACTTACTGAGGACTTACTGAGACAAGAGATACACCCTCCCCCTAATATGTTTTTTAGGTTTCTGCAGCTGCGCCATGCGTTTAATATACAATTCCCTGCAAGACCCATAAGGTTAGCTGAAACTACCCTAGAGACCTACCTCCATAGACAAGACCTGACTAAACCACTCTCCTGGTTCTACATTATTTTGTCAACTGCAGGCGCTTGGTCCCTGGAAAAATCTAAGACCAAATGGCAGAGACACATCCCTGAGTTGGATGATGAGATGTGGTCTGATGCTCTTAAAATGGTTCCAAATATTTCCATCTCAATGAGAGATAGATACATCCAGGTAAAGTTTTTAAACAGAGCATAGCTGACGCGGTAACGCTTAGCAAAAATATATGATAATGTATCTGACCTGTGCCCTAAGTGCAGAGATGAGACAGGTACTGTGTTCCATTTATTTTGGTCCTGCCCGGTGATACAGGCGGGATTCTGGGGTAATGTGCTTCAGTTAAGCTAGCACTCCAAATATTCACTCCCCGGAACTTTGTCTACTTGGCCTAACCGGTGATGTTCCACTTCGTTCCTACTCCAGACTCGGTTACCTGCAGCTTCTCTATTATGCTAAGAAAGCCATTCTAAAGCACTGGAAGTCCCTGGACCCCCTCATTGCAATACTGGCAAAAGCTGGTAAATAACATTCTTTCAAGTCAGAAACTGACATACTTAGCCAGTGGAAGCCCAGAGAAATTTGAAGCCATATGGGCCACCTAGATATACAGTAGACTGAAAATAAGGTTGTAATCCTGTATATTTGTAATTGATGCCTTTGCCTCACTTCTCGCCTTTTCTTTTCTCTTATTTTCATTTTATTGTTGTTTAATATTGCAAAAATAAAAACTTTTTAAAAAAAATATTGTTCTATGTGCACTTTGTGCCCAGCAGGTTTACTAGTGAACTAAAAGCTAGATAACCCTGCTAAAATATCCAGGGGGCTTGAAAGTCAGTCAGTTGCAATTGGTCACACATGGAGACAGCTAAATTAAACAGGTCTCCAACCAGTTGCAATAGAAATGAAAAAGGGGGGGGTTATGTCTCCAATATTTTACTGTAAGTACATGCAACTGAATATATATATATTAGCTGGCATCTTTTTAGCTCAGAATAAAGCAAAAAGATGAAGGGGCACAGATGGGGGGCATTGAATTACCCAGAATTAGGGATGCACCTCAAATCCTTTGAGAAAGATTCGGGCAAATAACAAACCGAATCAGAATCCTAATTTGCATATGTAAATTAGGGGAAAAAGAACTGTGCTAAAAAATTTTTGATTTCCTTGTTTGTGTGAAGAACAGTCACATGATTTTTTGGTTCAGCCAGGCACTTGGATTAGGCCGAATCCGAATCTTACTGAAAAAGGCCAAATACTGGCCGAATCCCACACCGAATCTTGGATTTTGTGCATCCCTACCCAGAATGCCTACTTCTGAAAACGGTGATACTTAGGGGCCTATATATATTATGCTGTGTAAAACGAAATTTGGAAAGAAAAAAAAACGTGTAAAATAAATGGTGAATTTATCAAGATGTGTTTTATTTTATGACATGTGAAGGCCAGATTTGCTGCCGTTATTTTACACTGCTTCAGACCTTTGTAAGTAAGTTCTAGCGGAAGTTGCTCAAAAAATAAGAGCGTAAAATATTACATCATTTTTATGCCTTTTTTACATGGTGATGAGTGGAGAATTATTCTGCCATTTTTTACACCATATAATAAATTTGCATCTTAATGTCAACCCCAGGAAGTAAGGAATTTTCTCATCTTAAAGAGAGGTTAACCTTAAAGATAACTTTTAGTATGTTGTAGAATGGCCAGTTCTAAGAAACTTTTCAATTGGCCTACATTTGTTTCAATAGTTTTTTGAATTATTTGACTTTTTCTTCTGACACTTTCCAGATTATAAATAGGGGTCACTGACCCCATCTAAAAAATAAATGCTCTATTTTTTGAGCAACTTACTCATCTGTCTGTTCAGGCCCACTCCTATTCATATTCAAATCAATACAAAGCAATACAACACAAAAAACACAAATATTAAAATCAATTGCAATTTGTCTCTGAATAGTATGATGTAGAGAGTGATATTCTGAGTATTCAAAAGATCCTTCCAATTTGACGGTGGCAAAGTAAGCCGATATGTCGGCATACGGCCAGCTAAACTCATGGATAAAAAATTGCTCAAATCTAACCTTAAGCACAACTTGTTTTGTTAAATAGTACATTTAACTTGTATGACTAAACAACCCCACCTAAACCAAAAGATTACAAAAGCACCGAGGTATGGATACCTATTGCACAATGTCTGGCCATTAAAAGGTCTGTAGCAATGAATCTGTATTTCCAACGATAAAAACAAACCAGATCCAAAGTATTCATTTTGAAAAGGATAACATTCAGTGTTTTTTTTGTTTGCATTCGTTTTATTTTTCTGGCATTTACAATGATGAAATGAAAAATGAATGTTATAGGAAAACTCAAAGACCAACAACCAGGCAAATAATAATGTAAAAAATAAATTCAAGGAGGTTTTCATATCGGTTCTATGTCTGGCTGCCTGTTAGCCTCAAGTGTACCTATTGCTAGCAGCAACTTCTGATTGGCTGTTTGAGCTCCACCCATTGCATTTTTCAAGGAAAATGAATTCCGCCGCTGTTAGTATGTTCAAAAACAAACTTCTGCTGGAAGACCATCAATAAAAATTTGAGCAATGGAATGGATGATTTGGCTTCAGTGTTCTAGAGATTTTTTTGTAAAAGAAAATACATGTACATGTTTGATAAACCTACATGCTTTAATCTATTTTAGTGTTTCGATGAGTTGCACACTAGGGTTGAAATGCTGCACGTTATGTTTTGAGTTTCTTTTCCAGCCCAGACAACCACTGCTCTTTGGCAGTGAACATCTCCGCTTCAGAAGATGCTTCCAATAGGTTGATGTTTAAGGAAGACTTACAATATACTAAGGGGCACATTTACTCGATATTCGACCGTCAAAGTAAAATCCTTTGACTTTGAATATTGAAGGATTTACAGCATTTCCTTTTTTTCGTACGATTAAATCCTTCGAATCGAACAATTCGAAGGATTTTAATCCATCAATCAAACGATTTTCCTTCAATCAAAAGCTAAGAAAGCCTATGGGGACCTTTCCCATAGGCTAACATTGATGCTCGGTAGGTTTTAGGTGGCGAAGTAGGGGGTCGAAGGGTTTTTTTTTTAAAGAGACAGACTATCGAATGGTCGAACAGTTGAACAATTTTTAGTTCGAATCGTTCGATTCGAAGTAGTAGTCGAAGTAGCCATTTCGATGGTCGAAGTAGCCAAAAAAATACTTCGAAATTCGAAGTATTTTTTATTCTAATCCTTCACTCGAGCTAAGTAAATGTGTCCCAAAATATATGACAAACCAGCCTCATTTTCTGCCTTAAGGACCCAATTTTCAAATTATCCACCTTTAAGGTTGCCATAGACGCAAAGATCCACTCGTTTGGCAACATCGCCAAATCGGATCTTTCCCCGATATGCCATTAACGAGCATGGCTATATCGGGGGTAATCTGATTGTTCGGCCGTATGGCCAAACGACCCGATTACGCAATGGGCTCCGGCGGGATTGGTCGGGTCAAAATCAAACCTGACCGAAGGACTGATCTCCGCTGGACGAAAGCTGTCGGCTCTCTCCACACATGATCCAAAAATCGTACGAATCCTCAATTCGTACGATAGGATCTGTGTGTCTATGGCCAGCTTAAGCTTAACTTCCCAACAGCTGCTCAGAGCATACTGAGCATGTGCAGTGCCACTGACATTTGGGAGGGGTCTAACAAGATCAAATATGGCAAGCTCCTGACTTGTTTCATAACTGTTACATAGTCCTGGCATAGTAAGTTTATAATATAAAAGGCAGCATTTCTAGCCATATTCATGTTTAGTTCTTCTTTAAGCATCCATACACATGCACCACTTGTCACTGTGGAGCATTTTCCTGGCTGATCCCCTCTTTATACTTGAGACCCCTGCACAATGTCTACTTTCAAGCAATCAAAATTAATTCTACTGGCAGATGACCCTCAATGAATGGATAGGGGTGACAGTGACAAAAAAGAACAGAACTTTTCATGCCTGCCTCAATTATCACAAGCACCCCTGACAAGGGAATGGGAGAATTTTTTTGCCTCGTTTCGCCGGAAAAACGCCCATAGACATGTATGGCGGCGTGCGTCAAAAAAAAAAAAAGACGCGTGTCAAAATTTTTTTGATGCCCATAGACTTTAATGGGCGTCTGCGACATTTTGCTGGCGGCTAATTTTTGGCGAAATGGGTCAAATTCACCCATCCCTACCCCTGACAAAGGAAGGGTTTTGCCTGAAGCATTGGATCTCTATGTTGTCACATCTGTGGAATTAAAAAAACAGGCCATGTTAAATATCATGTCTTGATATGTGTCCTGTAGAGCAGTCACACTTGTCCACAAATTCCTGTATGTTCCAATTTCCACCTTCTCACGCTATATGATCATTCAGCCCGTAGGCAAACTGCCAGATCAATGCAATGTGATACATGATACAGTGACTCTGCAAGTTGCAAAATAGAAGCATGAAACAATTGTCCCATGTGTCTCCATCTTTCAAACTTACAATTGAATTATTACCTTAACAACAGAAAGTGATTAGTGGCTGAGCTGGAGCTAGATAATATTACAGCTATATCTTTATTGTTCTATACCATGATCTTGTAGATACTGAATGGAGAGCCATCTATTTTTATCCATCTTTTATCATAGCTTCCCTTTTCCTGTATATACCTTAAAGGGGTGGTTCACCTTTAAGTTAACTTTCAGTATGTTATTCAATGGTTAATTCGAATCAACTTTTCAATCGATCAATATTATTTATTTTTTTATAGTTTTTCATTGTATGCTGTCTTCTTCTGACGCTTTCCAGCTTTTAAATGGGGGTCACTGACTCCATCTTAAAAAAACAAATGCTCTGTAAAGCTACACATTGTTATTGCTACTGTTTATTATTCATCTTTCTAGGCAAGCCCTCCCCTATTCATATTCCAGTCTCTTATTGAAATCAATGCATGGTTGCTAGTAGGGATGCACCGAATCCAGGATTCGGTTCGGGATTCGGGCAGGATTCTGCCTTTTTCAGCAGGATTCGGATTCGGCCGAATCCTTCTGCCCAGCCGAACCGAATCTGAATCCTAATTTGCATATGCAAATTAGGGGCGGGAGGGAAATTGCATGACTTTTTGTCAGAAAACAAGGAAGTAAAAAATGTTTTCCCCTTAGCACCCCTAATTTGCATATGCAAATTAGGGTTCGGATTCGGTTCGGTATTCGGCCGAATCTTTCACGAAGGATTCGGGGGTTCGGCCGAATCCAAAAAAGTGGATTCGGTGCATCCCTAGTTGCAAGGGTAATGTGGACCCTAGCCACCAGATTGCTGAAACTACACACTAGAGAGGTGCTGAATTAAACAGCTAAATAACTTGAAAAACACAAATAACAAAAAACTTAAACCAATTATCACTCTACATCAACATCATCCTAAAAGGGGAACATACCCTAAAACCTTGATACTGATACTCCACTTTACTCTTTCCTTAGTTGACATATCTAGTAACTTGGACATGCAAGCTAAGGGGGGGGGGGGCTAGTGACTTATTGCAGCCAATCAGAATGTAGTGTTTACTGGTCATTTGATTAGAAACAAACATTTAATTGGTTACTGTGGAACAAACTTTACTACTTTTATTAAATTACCACCTAAAGCTGGCCATACATTATAGCATTTCAAAGCTGCCAATGTAGCCCTTTCACTCTCATTCTTCAGCTAATCTGCCTGTGGTTTGGCCTCTCCTGATGGTCTTCTCGACAGATTTCTGCCCAAAAACTGGGCAGATAACCATCTAGCAGGCTTGAAAATTCCATCAGGCGAAGGCCACATCAGCACCATTCCTGACCGGCATGATTGTATGATCCGATTGATGACCCCAGCACGTGGGTGGCCTAATTAATCTACAATATTTCTTGTAAAGTGAAATACTGTAATGATTTACAGTAATTACCAAAACTCCCACTCTAAAGACTAGGAAGATGTCAAAATCTGCACAGTATCATATTATCAAAGTGTTATTCTTGTAGGTCATTCAACTAGGCTGTATTTTAAATGATCTCTCCATTACGAGTGGGGCAAGGGGTGGCTCACTGGTCGAGTTGCTAGACTCTGAGTCATGGTGGCCTGGGCTTTATCCCTTTGACTGTTTATGTTTTATCTCCTTGTGGCCTAGGGTAAGGCTGCAAAGTAACATGAATAAAATGTACACTCATAAAAAGTATTCAGATATTTTCTTACAATTTGCAAAATGAAAATAGGCAACCATTTATAGAATAGTGTGTAAAACATGTAATGGAATTCATGTATCAACAAAAACTGTAGCAGGTCCAACAATATGCAGGCAAGATATGTTACACTGTGTTGGAGCGGAGACACAGGCAGTAACATCTCCATATAAAGTATCACTAAATGGAATGATTTACCTTGTTCCATCACTCTTGGGGTTTGAAATGTTAACAAATGCCAGGTGTGGCTCTACCATAAAGTTATGAGCAACTTGTTAAGCCGGACTTGTCAGGAGGGAGATCATTTGCAGTCATTAATGCCATCTGCTCTACTTTACAGCCAGCCTGACATCTCCGTAGTTCCAGCTAAATCATCATTATTTAACCCAATGAAAAGGTTTCATTTTTTCTTTTCTGTAGAGACTGCCTTCATTGTTCTTTTTGTCTAGAGTGTTGGCCTAATTGTATAACAATCATAATAGAAGGTTTCTAGAAAGCGTAGAGTTGGATTGCAATAAAAAAAAAAAAGCATGCTCGGTGTATGGCATGGAATGCAGTAACATTATCTTTCATTAATACCCTTGAATGTTCTCTTCCTGCCTCTCCTCTTTATAACAACATGCCAAGTATCACATACCGCACATGGCAGCAGAAGTGGAGCCCCCCCCCCAATACATTTTATGAGTGGACGCAAATGTGAAAATTGTCTATTGGTTATAATAAAATTTATGAAAAAGACTAGTGGCAAAAAACATTTTTGGGCACAAAACAAAATATTGATTTTCTCTAGGGATGCACTGAATCCAGGATTCGGTTCGGGGTTCGGCCTTTTTCAGCAGGATTCGGCCGAATCCTTCTGCCCGGCCGAACCCGAATCTAATTAGGAGCAGGGAGGGAAATCACGTGATTTTTTTGTCACAAAACAAGGAAGTAAAGAATGTTTTCCCCTTCTCACCCAATTAGGATTTGGATTCAGTTCGGTATTCGGCCGAATCTTTTGCGAAGGATTTGGGGGTTCGGCTGAATCCAAAATAGTGGATTCGGTGCATCCCTAATTTTTTTATTATTTATAATCATGCCCCAAAGTACGCTTAGGGGAAGATTTATTAAGTTTCAAGTTGTGTTTTCCATGAAAAGAAGTTTTTTGAGCTGATTTTTTTGGCAAAACTCAAATTGTTGGGTTAAAAAAAATAAAATAAAAACTTTTCGAGATTTATTATACCCGACCCTGAAACCCAAAAATACACCACCTAAAACCTGTCGGGGTCATGTAGGAGTCAATGGCAGACGTCCTTTGAATCTTTTGAAGATGTTAATAGCCTTCATGATGTTCAAATTTTTTTCAGAGGGTTTAGCATAAAAAGTTGAATAATTTGAGCAATTCAATTAATTCGAGTTTACGGATTTCACGACTCGAACTCACAGAATCAAGTTTTTTCTTAAATAAAATAGCATTCGAGTTGTGAGTTCATTCGAGGTATAAAAAACTCTTAACATTGAACCTTTGATAGATAACCCCCTGAATGTGGTCAAAATTAGAACATTTCTTTTTCTGTCTCTGCCAAAATTAATATAATCCTAACTCCCCAATTAGCAATCTTAGATTTCACGATTCTGTACCCAAAAGGAGTAAATCAGCTCCTAAATTGTCTAAGGAAATGGAGAACTACCTATTTATGGTTATGGCTTCAGCTTGCAAGTCACTTTTTCAACATCCTTAGAAAATATTTTGTTCCATTCGCATAATCTTTGTCAACAAGAGGCTGCTAGATATAGAACTGGGACCCAAAAAATGTGAAATAATTCCATGAACAACTGGGTTTTTATTTAATCTGTTGACTCCAAGCATAACCAAATAAAACATACATTTATGGGTAATAATTTGTATTATATTGTTTCCTTCTGTTCAAATGACATCCTCTATTCACATCTCATATCAGACCAATTACCCTATACATTATTTCTTCATTTACTGAGGAGAGAAACAGGACACATATTTATAGTTTAATAATTTTTGCACAATTGGAGACTTAAGGGAACAGCTTATGAATCTTAGTTACTCCACATATTTGGGAAATTAGTCAATTTTTACATTTTCTGCCTGCATGACCAATCCCAGTGAGAAGGTATCTTATTGTTCTTCTCGTCTGAAGACCAAATCAATATAGAATTGTACAAGCAACTTGTTACTCCAGAGTGTAGACATGCACCTTGCAGAAGAGCTTCACATGTCATTTGTTGGTTAACTGAGAATAAACCTTTTTCACATGAAGGGAATACTGGCTTAAGCTCTTATGTGATGGTGAGCAGAACATTATTATTTGTATGGTTGGTGTATATTACAGCAACATATTCTGCAGCCCTGCATATCCATCAAACCACGATGGGCCACCTGTGCTGAAGGAAAGATTTCTTGAATTCATGACCTTAAAGTGACACTCAAGTGCAGAGGTGACTGACATAAGGGTTGCAGGCCATATCAAACCTCACAAAGGATTCCTGAGTCAAAGGCCTGTCCACTATGTATTTATATGTGGCTTTCAGCATTCCAACATTTTATTTTAGGAACACGGGCAACGCCATAAGGGGAGCTTATACCCTTGTTCTCTAATGTACTAGAATTTGCCATCAGTGACAATATTTGGTCTCAAACGTTTCATTGGAAACATGATTCGACGCCACGTTTCAATTTCACAATACATGGAAACACATAGAAAACCTGAGCATTACATGGTGCATTTTACATCAGGAAGGATGTATAAGTAAGACCATTGACAATAGCCTGGTTAGGTACGTCAGCTTGCCTTCCCTTCTCAGCATTCCTTCAGGATGCAGTTTTATTTAAACAACATCCTTTAGGAAATCCTGTTGTATCTGCACTAAACAAAATGTTTGCTAAAAATGATTTCATAGTGGGCTGACCATAAATATAGTTACATCTTATAGCTTAATACAGTGACAACAAAGACCAACTCTTAATATGCTTGTGTTATTTTCCTATTGATAGGAAATTGGGAATCACTGATCAATTATGGGACACAATACATTAATAAATGAAAGGGTCTGGGATGTTGGGTACTGTATATATGTAGTTTGGTGTATTATTATGAAAAGTACTTACGTCCAGATTAATAATGACTGAATGTCTATGTGAATTATTTGCCTTCTTCTTCTGACTCTTTCCAGCTTTCAAATAGGGGTCACTGACCCCATATAAAACAAATGTTCACATTTATTGTTATTGCTACTTTTTATTAGTCATGTTTCTATTTAGTCCCTCTGCTACTCATATTCTAATCAATGCATGGTTGCTAAGGGCATTTGGACCCTCACAAGGAGATTGCTGAAACTACAAACTGTAAAAACAGAATAAAAAAACGAAAACTTAAAAACCACTAATAATAAATACCAATACAAATTGTCTCAGCATATCACTCTCAGAATCATACTAAAAGTTAACGCAAAGGGGAAAAACCCTAAGCTCCAAAGTAGTAATGGCAACTTTATCTTCTGAATAAATACATGTATGTGTACACCAATATGGGTACAACAACAACTCACACCCTTTATGTTGCACAAGAACTCACATAATTCATATGGGGTATGTTCAATCGAGGGCAGCACTGTGAAGCAGTTATTTTGGCACAGAACCAACACAATATGTAGGTCTAAGGGTGGCAATTGGCAATATCTGTTGGGCTTTAGAAAAATGGCATCAGATGTCTTAATAAAATGGCATCATGTCAAAATAACATGGAACAAAGCCCCTAAGTGATCTGGGAACATTTCATCCCGAGTGGCACATACCCTTTAGAAAATATATAATAAACAGATACATACATTTATACAGTAACACAAACCTGATGGCAAATAGAAGCTGAAGTACAATGTATTAGGTATTTCCCTTGCATCCTAGGTTACTGTATACGCGCTAGCTGCTACTAGACTTTTACAACAGTACATGTTTGGCACTTTTCCAAGCAACACATATAATTCTGTATTCCTGATAAGACATGTCCTGGCTGAGCCTTTAAAGAACACTGAAAGTTATCAATAAGCGCGCCCTTTTACCATTTATATTAATCAGAATATTTGAGAAAGCAAACAGCTGTTTGGCTGAGTGTTGCAGTGATTTGTGCTCTGTTTGCCTGAGGTGGCGCCTACTTTGCACACTCCTCCACTCAGTAACGCTATAGTCACCTCCCTTGGCAATGATCTCTGTAGAGTTAAGAACTAGTCACAGATAAAATATTCAGCTACCGGTTTGTTCATCTGATATCCAGCTACACAGCTTGAAAGTGCCACTTATGCTGTGACATGTAAGCAGGAGGAAATTGAGTTTGAGCACTTAAGTGGGTGACAGCTAGTGTTGCCACCTTTTCTGGAAAAAAATACCGGCTTTCATATATATTTATATTTTATCCCTATTAATAACATTGAGATCAACCATCATTTTTACTGGCCAGGCCAGGTGTCAACCCTTGTGACAGCTGAGCAGCTTTAAGGTACCTCCGACTCAGATTCCTCTATTTTTAAAGGAACAGTAATAACAAAAACTGAAAACGTATCAAAGTAATTAAAATGTAACGTGCTGTTGCTCTGCACTGGTAAAAGCTGTGTGTTTGCTCCAGAAAGACTACTATAGTTAATGTAAGCAAGCTGCAGAGTAGCCATGGGGGCAGCCATTGAAGCTACTGAAAAAAAAGCAGAAAAGGCACAGATTACATAGCATAAAACAGATAAGCCCTGTCCAATAAAATGGTGTTTTATCTGTTATCTGCTGTGTAACCTGTGCCTTTTCTTCAGCAGCCATGGGCTACCCCCATGGCTACACAGCAGCTTGTTTATATAAACTGTGTGTGAAGAAAACTCACAGCTTTTAGGGTCAGGGCACACAGGCAGATTCAGGGAGATAAGTCACCCGGGTACAAATCTCCTCTTCTTCGGGGCGACTAATCTCCCCGAACTGCCTCCCCTGCCTTCCCGCGGGCAATTTGGAATTTAGTCGGCGGGAAGGCAGGGAAGGCAGTTTGGGGAGATTAGTCACCCGGGAGACTAATCTCCCTGAATCTGCCTGTGTGCCCTGACCCTTACCAATACAGAGCTACCGTACATTATACGTTAATTACTTTGGTAGACTTTCAGTTACTGTTCCTAATGTTTTTTCCATGCTGATTGAAAGAAGTTAAATAAATAACATACAAGGCATTTTAGCACTGTCAAAGTTAAAAAATATAAACAGGATCAGACTGGGGTGCCCACCGGGGCTGCGCTGCAGTCGGACCCCCCCCTGCGGTCGCCGTCCAGTTCTGCGCATATGCGCGTGCATGTAAGCATGCGAGCGCACTGTGTTGGGACGGTCACCGGCTGCAGGAAAAGGAAGCTCAGGGTGCGGATATGGGTCCGACCCTGAATATATACCACATCCTTTAGTAATTCTAAATGAAAATCAAAGTTAAACTACATAACCAAAAAGAACTGGAAAACCTAAAATAATTTATACTGTATATTAATTGAACCTATCATATAGCTATAGAAAAGCAGTTAAAACTAAAGTGTTGCTTCTACCATATCTTCCTTCATAGAAGCTCTTAAATCTAATTTGATTATTTTCAGTGCTTGTATTTAAAGGGATATGGTCATGGGAAAAAATGTTTTTCTCAAAACTCTGCTGCTCCAGCAGAATTCTGCACAGAAAAACAGATTTTTTTATATTTATTTTGAAATCTGACATGGGGCTAGACATATTGTCAGTTTCCCAGCTGTCCCCAGTCATGTGACTTGTGCTCTGATGAACTTCAGTCATTCTTTACTGCAAGTTGGAGTGATATCACCCCCTTCCTTTCACTCCAGCAGCATAACAACAGAACAATGGGAAGGTAACCAGATAACAGCTCCCTAACACAAGATAACAGCTCCCTGGTATATATAAGAACAGAGGCATAGTTTGGGGGACGCAACAACCTGGACCAAGGCACCTGGAGCAAGCAGAAAAGATTTTTTGGAGCGAGCTGGCAGGACTGCCTCTGGGGACCCCAGAAAAACTGTTTGTTGGACTCAATGCGCAAAAACCCGCAAGGGAAATGTGAGTGTAAATTTTAATTGCTTTTAATTATGTTTTAAATAAACGGTGTTTCACTATCATCGATTTGTATTCCTACTTTGGGAACCTGGAAGGAGTCGAACACTGGAGGAGAAAACCTGAGAGAGCTTCATATTAAACGCATTATACCACGCCAGTGGTTTGTAAGTAGGCATTTTATATAGAAGGTGGAGGCACCTGCATCCTTGGAATATATTTTATTTTCACAGGAAAAGCACTCTTCCGCCCCTCTGTTCACTTGAATTGCCACTTTCATTCACTAATAGCCACCTGAAGGAAAAAGGGGAAAACACATCCACTTAACATCCAGTGCAAGCACGGGGTGATATTCTACATTGCAAACGTATTGCGCTATGTTTGTTTTTTATTTCTGTTGCCACAGGCGCTGATCGCTCCTTATACGTATTCCCTCTTTTGGGGGTTTATATATTCGATTTTGGATTTATGTACAGTTGAGAGACTGTGAAGGGGTCGGCAAGAAATAATCTAAGAGACTGACATTTTTTCATTGGGCTGCATTTTGTAAGCTTTATTGTTTTTATTATATATAAGAACAGCACTCAACAGTAAAAATCCAAGTCCCACTGCAACACATTCAGTTACATTTAGTAGGAGAAACAACAGCCTGCCAGAAAGCAATTCCATCCTAAAGTGCTGGCTCTTTCTGAAAGCACATGACCAGGCAAAATGAGATGGCTGCTTACACTCGGAGTCGGAGTTTTTTGGCTCCCACTCTGACTCCAGATACCCAAAATTGCTCACGACTCCGACTAAGATGCCACAACTCTGACTCCACAGCTCTGGTTGAAGGAGATGAACCTAAAATCTGTACTGCTTCTTAGAACAAGGAGTTTGCCACTTGTAATGTAAGAAAAAAGGTGATTAATATCTAGGGCTAGTTGCATAGCTTTGCCCATAACTCTACTATATGCAGAACAGCACCACTTATTATGATGTCTTGAACTTTACACTGTAGATAAAGTGATAAGACTAATTTTAATCATGTATTTGACCGGTATCAAAATAAGCTTTGTTTATGAGAATACTGCAAATAATTGTCACTAATAACTACCGAAGCTCCATCGCTGCATATACACACCACAATGTTTAGCTACATCAAGAAGGCCCAACAATGTACCAACACACACAGCTCTAGGAATTCCTATTCTTCCTGCAGAGTCCTGAGCATGTACACAGACATATCCTGTTATGTGCAATAAAATATATACTCACTTCCTCTTGGTACAAGCCTCTCTCTCCGTACCAGGGGTGTCCGCAGAAGGGGGCAGTTGCCACACCCTGACTTCTCCAGCTAGTTCCAAGATACAACAAAATGTTTTTTATACTTCCCACCCCAAGGCAAGCCTTATTTAGGTTATCATCTGCATTGTCATGAATAGGTTCATCTTCAGTGGGATGCTACCCTATGTGATATTAGCTTACTTGCCCCCCCCCTCCGGACACCAATGCTCCATACATGTCTAAGGTCACAGGGAGATATGGGATATTTTAATGCCATCACTTTTTCATGGCTTGGCTTCTAATTATATGAACTAGTCTCTTACACATCTAGAACTACCTGACCCAGTCCTGCCAAGTATTATGCAATTAGTGTATCAGTCTTGATTTTAAAACTGCCTGATTTTATAAGGAAACAAAATCATGCAGCTGCAACGTCCCTGCCAATCAGGTTGCTCTAGCAGGAAACTGCAAAACTCTACCCCTCCTTACCCCACATAGAACTCCCTCCCTCCTCCCCCCCCCAGCATAGCTGCCCCCAAAGGAATTACCCCTAGGTGCAGATTGAGGCATCGGAGTTCCACGCAGCCATCTTCCGGGTCTTCTTCCGGCACTTCGGCAATTTCGGTGCATGCGCCGTTGTCGGAAACCGGAAAATTGCTCCAACTGCCCATGTGCCACTTCGCCGGTCCCCCACTCAGCTTACCGAAGACCCAGAATATGGCTGCATGGAACTCCGATGCCTGAATCTGTGCCGAGGGGTAAGTATAAAGTTAGGGGCATTTCCCCGGGGGGCAGCTATGCTGGGGGGAGGAGGGAGAGGGGAGGGGTTTTTTTTATATTTTTTTTTAGAAAACAATGAATTATCCTTTAAGTTCCACTCATCCCCTTTACCCTACCTTGCACCATGCAGAGTAGTAAAAAGTTGTTTTTTGGTTCTTATGTATTCGTTGGGGGGGGGGCAGGTCTCAGGAACAGCCAGCATTGGAAGTGGTGGTGTTTTGGGGCACTAACACAATATTGTGCCAAATTTTTAAAGGGGCAGGGGTCATGCATTTTACTGTAAGCAGGGGTGTAACTACAGAGGATGCAGACCCTGTGATTGCAGGGGGCCCAGGAGTGTAGGGGCCCCAGCAAGGCCATAAATAATGAGAAATTTCAATATATCTTCTTAGAATTGGTCAACTTACAAATGATTTGAGGCCCTAAATTGAATTTGCTGTGGGGTCCAGTAACACCTAGAGATACCACTGGCTGTGAACCCAACTAACATCTCTACTGTATTATGACACCCATGCTAAACTGTCCCCACAACTTATGTTTTCTGCAGCTATACACTACTCCTAGAGAATCCACAGTAGCAAACAGTAGGTCACCCTAAGGTGTTTACACACAATATAACATATATGTCTCACGCATGACTCTTCCCTAATTCTGACTCCATAAAACTCAAATGAGGGAATGTAATAAAAGTCGGTAACGGAAAATGCGAAAAGTGATGCCTCTGCGCAAACGAATTCTCCTTTGCGCGAAGGTAATATGGATTTTGTGAACCTGGAAACTGTTTAGCGATCACTTCCGACAGTGAAAGAAAGTTTGCGAATTTTGAAGTTTGTGCCAATATGCAGCGAATGAAAAAGTTATGTTTGTTCCAAAAGGTTACGACACCTTCAAGCACTTCTTAAAAGTGCACAATTGAAATTCCCAGTGTGCAATTAAAAAAATCGCAATGCAATAACAGTTTAAGGAAGAATATTAAAGTGCGAGATGTGAATTTTTATTCTCATTGGTGTAAATTGTTTTTCTCTTTGTGACTTTTACTTCATTCCCCCGTAGGTATCCTAATAATGGGTAGGCACAGGCAAACTGCCCTGCTAGGAGACATTTCTGAAATAGCCACTGTCCTCTTTGTATCAGGTCGAACGGGTGAATAACATGCATATCATTGCAATCAGGGCTCACCTATCCCTTTGCCTACAATGAAGAAATAATTAAGCGCATTAATTCTGAACTATAAAAATCATAATGCAGTCGTCCAGAGGGTTGAATCAGCATGCAGGTTATTAACAAACGTCTCCCATAGCAATTAAAGATGTGTAATTATTCTCACACAAATAAGAGAAATACGGTTTGTTCAGAAGAAATAGAATGGAGCAGCACACACCTACATTCATTAAACAAAGGCTTTTATACCCAGCTGCAATCAGACACCCATGTAGTTATTACAGTAATCTGAAACAGAGAAAAGGCATTTGGCTGGGCTGGAATGAGGAGCATGCATATCTGCACACATTCCTCCGCTAGAAACTCAAACATGACAGGTTTGGCCTCTGTCCATATGGTTAAAATAAAGTACTAAGTACATCGATAATAAGGACATCTCCATCATCGCTGCTTTTAGCGGTGGCGGGGTCTCAGGGCAAAAACAGATTCTCGCCCCTGGTCCTTTAGTGGTTTTTAAGTTAGCAAGCCCTTTCTAATTAAACAGGGCAACATCTGCAATATATGAATGCTTTATCATTTCTGCCACATCTTCAGGGTCATGCAGGCACAGACCCCCTAGCCCACCCTTGCCTTAACCCTTCTCTGGCAGACCCACAGCTGCCTTAAATCCTGTATTATCTTTTAGACCTTCATTTATATACATTTTACATTCCATATTTAGGTTTAAGCAGAACTGCCCTCAGCATGTTGATATTCAGTGGATCGCAGACACCCATAGTAATAATCTTATGCATTTATCTATTTTCAAAGGGGGGGGGGGGTCTGAGACACTGAGACTGAGACACTGACTAAAGGTGGCCATACATGGATAGATCCGCTCGTTTGGCGATTTCGCCAAACGAGCGGATCTCCCTCTGATATGCCCACATTGAGGTGGGCAATATCGGGCAGATCCGAACCTAGCATTCGGCAAACGGGCAGTCGGATCGCAGGACCGCATCAACGAACAGATGCGGCCGTGATCCGACGGGATTTTTAAACCCATCCGATCGAGATCTGGCCGACTTTCGGCCAGATCTCGATCGGGGAAGCCCGTCGGGGGCCCCCATACACGGGCCAATAAGCTGCCGACACAGTCTGTCGGCAGCTTTTATCGGCCCGTGTATGGCCACCTTGAGACTTGCTACAGGTCACAAAGAACTAAAGCTGTCCACAGACGCAAAAATCCGATTGTACAAATCAACTTACGATCGGATTTTCCCATCTCCTGACCTGCCACTAACCATTCCTATCAAATAAACTACAAAAGAACAGATCAGCTTATGTTCTGCCCGACAGCAATCGTACGAAAGTTATGTCCAACCAAAGCTGGTGACAGTCTCCCTCTGAAAATCGTACGATCGGCAATACACGCAGAGATATTATCGGCAGCCGACAGAAATCTTTTAACATGTCCGATCGACCAAACGACCGATCTCCCTGCCGGACGAAAAATGTCGGGACTCTTCCCACACGGTCCGAAAATCGTAAGAATCCTCGATTCGTACAATCAGATCTTTGCGTCTATGGCCACACACAGTTAAAGCACAGGTCTGACTCTCGAGTGTCATAACCTTAAGTATAGATAATGTATGTATGCATGTATAACTTTATTTGTAAAGCGCTGTTAAGGAGCCGCAGCGCTGTACAATGCATAAAAGTACATGTGTATATATATATATATATATATATATACACACACACACACATATACACACAGGGAAGACAAATCACATAATAAATATATACAGAATCATATCAGGACAAAGAGCTTAAGTGCTATGTGGTAAGAGACATAGGGGTATATTTATTATAGAGTGAAGTTGGAGATCTCCACAGTCCGCAGAGTGAAATACCGCCTCTCTCCATTCATTTCTATGGAGGCGTATTTATCAAAGGGTGATAGTGAAAGTTCACCATTTGATAAATACGCCTTTAAAAATCTCATAGAAATGAATCGAGACAGTATTTCACTCTGCTGACTGTGGAGATCTCTAACTTAACTCTTTGATAAATATACCCCATAGTGGGAAGGAGGTCCCTGGTCCGTAGAGCTCACAGTCTAAATGGATGGGATGCGAACATACAGGCACAAATTGGAGATTAAAATATGCACAAGGTAAGGCACAGGACTAAGTTAATGTTCTAGTGCTCCAAAAGATAATACAAACATACAGCTATAGTGCATTTTTTCTCATTCATTTTAGGCACATATGTCTCAAGCGCAGCTCCTATAAAAGGAAACTGATGTTTTTCTGGTCAGCAAACAAATGTGAGTGTTAGAGATGAGAGGAATGGCTTGTTTGTACCTTCCCCAGAAAAAAAACTGGAGGGCAGTAAATCCAGTAGCTATCGTGTTAATGGGACTGTGGATTCCCAGGGGTCGTACTCCCTTTTTTTTTTAATTTCTAATACAAAATAATAAATCCATATTCACATACACACGGCTTATATCTGGCAGAATCAGTGTCACCGTACAATGGAACCCCCTGTGTGACTGTGTATAACACCCCCTTATATTACTGACATGACACAATGTACAAAAGGGGCAACAATAAGCATTGCCAACAAGGAACCCGCTGTGATCTCTTTGATAGTCAATGAGTGGGGTGAAAGCAGGTCCGGACTGGCAATCTGTGGGTTCTGGCAAATGCCAGAGGGGCTGCTGTAAGATGCCATAGACAGTCACTATTTATTGGGCAGGTGGGAGGCTGTTTGGGGCTCTGTATACCTAAAAAGCCAGGGCCTATTTTGAATCCCAGTCCAGACCTGGGTGAAAGAGGGATATATGATGGCAGCCGCGATCCTGCTGACTTACCGCTCTGTGATCGTTGGCGATTCTCCCGGTACAATGTCGGTACGGATCTCCCAGTTGCCCGGCAGCTTCCTTCTGTCTGGCAGCGATTAAAGTCAACCAGCAGCGTTAAAAGGAGGAGAGATCGCAGGGCAGCTGCTCGCACCACACACCTCCCTTCCACAGCAGCCCAACACCTGTGCCAGCCCTTCAATCGCTACAGAGCCAACAGCAGCTAACAGATTCCTCTTTGGTCTGGCAGTAAAGAAAGAACGATCTGCCCATTCACACTGCAAAACCCTTTGTATTCAGCGGAACTATGGGGGGTGTATCAAGGCAGAAGGGTGGCTAGTAACAACGCAGCCAGTCGGACTGGAAGGGACAAATGTGAATGAGATGCCGGTCGCTGTGAATAAATCGGCCGCTGCTGCAGAGGAAAAGCAGCTAATGAAGCTCTCCCGGCGCTGGGCTTTAGCTAGAGGCTCGGCTGAGGGATGTGGGCGTGGCCTGTGCGACTCTCTAGTAATGATCCAGCCATGGAAAACTCGCTGCTCAGTAGCCAAATCCTCTCCCCTGTGTAGGTGAGGAAGCGGCCTCCCTTGACCCACACAGGACTGGCATTAATCTTTATGACAAATCAGCTATATAAGAGTATTAGGCTAGGGGCACACGGCGCGATTTCGCCGCGATTCTGCGCTGGGCGAGTTGTCGCCGAAATAGCTTTGCTAACTTTGGCGCTGGCGTCAATGCAAATCGCTAATTCACACTCGGCGATTCTTTTTCTACTGTCACCCGGAAACGCCCAGCGAGGCAACTTCGGACGACAATAGAAAAAGAATCGCCGCGTGTGAATTAGCGCAGCGATTTCGCCGCGATTTGCATTGACGCCAGCGCCAAAGTTAGCAAAGCTATTTCGGCTTAAAAAACGCAGCGACAACTCGCCCAGCGCAGAATCGCGGCGAAATCGCGCCGTGTGCCCCTAGCCTTATATTGTGTGGAAGTGCTAATGAAAAGGACACTTAAACCGGCATATCTATATAAGTAACAAAATGCCATAGGTTTTACAGTATTCACAACTATAGTTATAAAACGTATACATTGAAGTTAGCCACGTGTTATGCAACATGTCAGATAATATCAGCCAGACTGAGGGTACACAGGCCCGGACTGGCAATCTGTGGGTTCTGGCAAATGCCACAGGGGCTGCTGTAAATTGCCATAGGCAGTCACTAGATATTGGGCTGTTGTGGCTGCTGTGTGGCTTGTTTGGACCTCTGTGTACCTCAAATGCCAGGGCCTATTTCAGGGTCGGACTGGGACACAGGGAAAAAACTCGGTGTGGGCCCTGGTCCTCATGGGTCCCCGCCGGCCCAAACCCCCTTTCCTCGACCTGCTGGTCCCCTGAAAAAAACAAAACAGTGGCGGCGATCACCAGTCCTTGCGCATGCATACCAGCGTTTTCGTGCCATGCTGGCTTTTGCACATGTGCGCTACTCCGACATTTGCGCGCATACATACATGCCGCAGTTTGCACATGCGCACAGGGGCCCAGAGTTGGCGCATGCACACGGGGGCCCCCCAGAGGTTTGAAACCTGGTGGGCCCCCCAATGTTCAGTCCGACCCTGGCCTATTTTTAATCTCAGTCCTGGCCTGAGGTACATATGGCATGGCACAACTAAACTGCTCTGCCTTTTTTTGCCACAGAGAAGAAAACACAAGGAAATGCAGGTATTGTTATTATTAGAATATGTTTCATTTGCATTATAGCAGTGATATATTCCACATCACTTTATAAGGAACATTGTCTATCATGTGTATGCTAACTGTTTTATATATCCCACAGCCAATAATGAACACAAGGAATTCAGTGGTCATTCCAAAGCTTGTGCAGGCTAGAGTACTGTGCGGGTCCATTTTTTGAAACCCGTACCCGACCTGTACCCGCAACCGACAACCCGCAATTTGACCCAAATGTTCCCCCTACCAGACCCAACCCACAATAGGCCAACTAACCTTCTCACCCAGGGGACATGTGAAACTGGAAGTGATGTCACATTTGAGCAGAAGTGACGTCACTCCACTTTTTTTTATAAAACTGGAAGAACCACAAGGGAGGGTGGCAGGGATCAAGTCCGCACCTTTTTTGGGTACCCAGCCAGGTTACCGGCGGACTGCCCGCCAGTGCCGGAACTAGGGGTAGGCCTCTACCCTCAAAGGTAGAGGGGCGACAGGCACGTACCTCTTCTGACGCCTTCCCCTAGTTCCAGAAGCAGTGGCAGCAGTTTTTTCTTCTTGTGCTTGTTCACTTGCGTGTCCAGGGCCGGATTTACATAATGGGCGCCCCTAGGCCAACTGCCGTTCGTCGCCCCTGTCCCCTTTCCTTTATTCTTGTAAATTTTCATCAATGGGGATTGGTACATGGGAAGGTTAAAAATGAGTTTAAAAATCCAGCACATTCCAGTGTTTTTGGACCAATGTGGGTGTGGTTGGGCAGCATGCCACCCCCCTAAAATCCTGCCGCCCTAGGCCCGGGCCTAGGTGGCCTTCCCACAAATCCGTGCCTGTGCGTGTTCGTCCTCTGCGTATTGGCTGCGCATGCACACTTGCGCATCCCCGGTGCATGTGTACTTGCGCTTCCTCGGTGCACCTGCGCATAACGTCCTCAGCGCATGCGCAAACGGTGGGCCGACTTGGCCCGGCACTGCTGCCCACACAGCCAAGGAATCCGGGAATATTTGCCCGAAAACCGACCACTTTGTGGGTATTCGCTGGTACCTGTGGGTACCCGACTCGATGCAGGACTCTAGTGCAGGGGTGTAAATAACTATCCAGGAAGGTGAACTTTATTTTACAAGCCTATATTGACATAGCTCATTATTTAGGACATGCTGGGACCTGACCTTTCTGATCTCAAAACAAACTGCATAGAGGGCCAAGATAGTCATCAGCTAAACACATTTTCGCCCTGCTCATCAATATGAGTCTGTTCATGAAGTTGCCCCAGTGCAGTTGCCAGTAGCAACCATTTAGCAGTTAAAGGACCAGTAACATCAATTTTTTTTTAAAAAAAAAAAATGATTAGTATACTACGAAAAAACACATATTTGCAAAAATGCAAAGTCTTCATTTAGAAATAATTTACCGAAACTCTGCTTGCGCTCCTCTTCAGAAAAGGCAACAGGGCAACGATCCATCGCGTGGCACTTGATTTCTCCTCTCTGGCTATCTTCTATAAGATGGATCACACGATCAATGTTTTCTGAAGAGGAGCACAAGGGGAGTATTTGTTATTTCTTAATAAAGACTTTGCGATTTTAAAGTTTCATTTGTGTTGGTGTTTTTTTTTCATAGTATACTAACGATTTTATAAAAAAAATCTTTTGATGTTATTGGTCCTTTAAACAGTGTACTACAAGTTAGAAAATGAAAGCAAACGCATCTTTGGTTGCTATAGGTTATTCTAAAGGGGTTGTTCACCTTTAAACTATTTTTAGTATGATATAGAAAGCGATATTCTGACACACTTTGCAGTTGGTTTTCATTTTCTATCATTTGTAGTTTTCAGTTATTTAGCTTTTTATTCAGCAGCTCCCTGGGTTGCAATTTCAGCAATCTGGTTGCCAGGATCTATATTACCCTAGCAACCAGGCATTGATTTGAATGAGAGACTGGAATATGAATAGGAGAGGGCCTAAATAGAAAGATTAGTAATTCAAAGTAGCAATAGCAAAAGAATTGTAGCCTTACAGAGAATTTTGTTTTATGTAATGGGGTCAGTGACCCCCATGTGAAAGCTGAAAGCTGAAGAAGTCAGAAGATGAAAGCAAATAATTTAAAAACTATAAATAAATAAAGAAGGGTAATTTGGACCCTAGCAACCAAATTGCTGAAATTGCAAATTGGAGGGCTGCTGAATAAAAAGCTAAACAACACAAAATCCACAAATAATTAAAAATTAAAACCAAATGCAAATTGTTTCAGAATACCAACGCCTACATCATACTAAAAATTCATTTAAAGGTGAACAGGGACCTTCTTCTTTGTCTGTGTTGCTTAACCAATGACACGGAACTGTATGATTTTTTTTTTATTAATTGCAATGGTTGTACTGATAATGTATTGTAATATGTATACAATGCTTCATCTACAAGCAGCAATATACTGTATATATATATATATATATATATATATATATATATATATATATATATATATACACACATACATACTCAACGTGAGGTCACATACCCAAAGTGAGGGCTGAAGTGAGGGCTGAAGCACAAGTGCTAAAATGAATCCTAAATGTATTTGCATCCAAACACACAACTAAACAACTTATATTGAGTCAATGTTCTTTCTGATTAATTGGGTACAACTGTGTGCATGGACACAATGCACTTGCAGTCCTGGAATTACCCATGGCCTGGACATTGTTGACCAGGCTGCATACATGTAACTGACTTGTGCCAAGTAAATCACATACTTATGCCATTGGTACATGCCAGAACTGGCACAATTTACATGACACTACAACCTGTGTGCTGTTTGCCAAAATTGACACTAATTTGCATACATATGCAGACAATAATTAGTGATCATCCCCTATTATGCTGGAATTCTGGGAAAACCATTGCAGTATGCATCTGAATTTTCCACATTACACTACATTCACAAATGAACCCTATGCCCCTATTTGTAAATTGTGTGTTACTTCCCAGGGTTAGCATGTTGTGGAAAGGCCCTGTAAATAGTAGTCAGGGATATCTAAGTGTTTCTTGAGCAAGTGAAGATCTATCCTTATGCCTAAGGATTAAGACTCAGACATGTGCTAATGAGTATTTCCAGATAATACCTATACACATCAGGCAATGCATATTAAACACACTTGGATTCTCAGATCGCACACCATGCAAAACACCTTTTCATTCCAAAGAGGGCAATACATTTGAAGATCTGCTTGTTTGGCGAGGTTGTAAAGGCTCGATGATCGGATCACAAGAACGAGATACAGGAGGATAGAGTGAGCCGATGATTTTTAAACCTGGTTATTTTTCGGGCAGATATTGCCAGGGAAGCTTGTCTGAGCACCCCATACACAGGCCAATAATCTGCCGGCAGCTTTTATCGGCACTTGTATGACCACCTCTAGCATGGTGCAATTGGCAAGTGGCAAAAACACTTCCAATGAAAATGTTCCCCCCTCTTTAAAGCAGAGATCTTCAGTTATGCAATTATCTGCTGAAAGAAGTTGTGATGACATTCATCACTGTAAAGATTATTACATAGTAGTCATTAGCAGCATACAATTTCCTTTCATGCTACTTTCTAATGATCTGCTCACTAATATCTGATCGTTTTATAGCTCTTAAGTGTTTTATAAAACAGTACATTTTATAACTGCCTTTATTTTCCCACCCCTTAATAACACATCTGAAATCAATTTGCGATTCAGTTGAGCACTATTCAGTTCAGCATTATACGCCCTTCTGTTTATTTATAGGCTAAATAATTTGTGATTAAGCTCTGGGCCTCAGTCAGATGGTATGACGTCCATGCTTGGAATTACAGCCGTATACATTGTAACCTGACATTCTTTTACCAGTTGCATTTTCTGTCCCAGTAGAGTGTCTTATTTCAAAGCAAAGCAGACCTTCCCTAAATTGCATCAGATATTTACAGATACAAGTTGTGCCTTTGCTTGTCACTGTAAAACATCACCTATGTCTTATAATGTTTTTTTTCATAATTTTGCAGCTAATTTCATTATCAATTAACGCCGCTGGCTCAAAAGAAGTTATGAATATGTATGGCACAAATTGCAGGTGAGCAACAGAGCCAATACAATGAAGAAATCTATTAATATAAGTCATTCCTTGAAGACTGATGAATCTACAGTACATGCTCTAATTGTAGCTTTGTTCATAGTCTAATAACAATACGCTTAGCAATCATTGCATGCAGGCTATCATTACACAGAACAAAATATACTTTTATGAACATATTCTAGCTTTGCAAAGTGTTCAGGACAAAGAAATGTGTGGGTAGCACAGCCAGTACAAGTCAGTCTATCGTATTATATTTTTCTTTTTGTTATGTAATTGTTTCACAGTGCCAAGCTCATCTTGAAATATAATCCTTCATTGTAACTAAAATTCACAGGGTTCCCAGGCTAAATAGAAGGGTGGGCCGACACTGAATCCTTCCCTCCTCTTGTTTCAAAGTTCGACAACAGTTAGGCAGTGGCATACACAGATACGCAAGTGGAGAAAACACAATCTGCTCCCTCCACCCTGTATTGTGTGCACACTGACGGGCCAATGATGTTCCTTTAAGTGTGCACACAACAAGCGGCTGATGAGAGCAGATAGATTTCTTCTCTGGTGTGTAGATAAGGCAGCTGAGAAATCTACCCTGTGTTTGCTACTGGCTTTACATCTTATTGGAACTTTGCAGTTTTTCTGTTTCTGTAGATATCTGACTACAACCCAGAGATTAAAATATACTCTCATTTAGTGTAAAAACATAACCCAGAGGAACTATATTGCTAAATAGAACTGCATAGGGTAAATTGCACTGTTGAGACCAGTTTGAATCTGCCTTGAGGGTTGTGAACAAAAAGGGAAAAAATATAGATGTCATCCATGCTATTGGCTTGCTGAGAATAATTTCACCTACTTTGCTTGTAACAAGCTTTCATGTAAAAAAAAACATTGATTTGACGGTCATTTAAACATTTTCCAAGGATTTCTAGGACAGAAAATAGTCTTCATCCCAAATTTCACCCTTAATGACCTTCAAGCTTGGCTTCAAAAAGTATCTAGGAGTGCAAAGCCAACAGACATTATCCCAAAATATCATCTTTGAGGCAAGCCCCACCACCAGTGCTTCCGATTCCTCCATTAAGGACAATCCCAAAATACACATAGTTATATAGTTAAGTTGGGTTGAAAAAAGACCTAAATCCATCAAGTTCAACCCCTCCAAATGAACCCCAGTGCACATACCTACACACACACGACCCCCTACATACACTCACATAAACTATATATACCAATATCTATATTAATTGTAGATTTTAGTGTCACTATAGCCCTGAATATTATGCTGTCCAAGAAATCATCCAATCCCCTCTTAAAAGAATTAACAGAATCAGCCATCACAACATAATCTGACAAGGCATTTCACAAACTCTCTGTCCTCATTGTGAAGAACCCCCTACGCTGCTTCAAATAAAATACTTTTCCTCTAGTCTAAAGGGGTGGTCTCTGGTGCGGGGATCCATTATATGGAAAAAAAGATCTCCTGCTATCTGTCTATAATGTCCTCAAATCAGTGTTCCCTCTAATTCCTTCTTGGCTAAGAAAACATTCTTTTGTGCACACAATTTAAAAACAGTGTGCTCAGGTGAGAATCAATAAAAAATTTAGCGTTTTCACACAAAATTCTTTGTGCGTGCCACAATTTGTTGAGTGCACTAGCTTCAAAATTTGTGTGCATATATGAGTGCACTGCTTAAAGGGAATATTGCACTAATGCACTTACAAAGAGTAAATATGTCCCCACACAAGCTTCTTTCTTCCAGAGAGAACAACCCCCAACCATGACAATCTACCCTCATAATTTAAATCTTCCATCCCTGTTACCAGTTTAGTGGCACTTCTCTGCACTCTTTCCAGCCCATGCAGGTCTGTACCAAGAGCATGCATTCATTTACAGACAGCAATCGTCCTGAAGTTATGTCCAACAGATAGTAATGACAGTCACCCATGGATATTGTCAGATAGGCAATACATGCAGCAATATTATTGGTAGCAAACAGAAATCGGACTGATCTACTGCTACCAAAAATGTTGGGACAATCCATACGGTCTGAAGTATTAAGGCTGCTCCCTAGCACACTTGGACCGCTTCAGATAGAAATGATTGCACACAGGTTAACTTTCATTCACAAGGAGCTCACAGACTTTACCCTCACTGCTGGCACTTACTACATAATACAGCCTGTCACCCATACATAAACACAAAATCTTACACACTCTTGCTCTAAAGCTATCACACAGGGGTGCCACTTGGCCAGTATTTTACCAGCCAAGATCATATGGAACTTGGGTCAATGATTGGATCATAATGTGAGCTTGTACAGACCCATCAAGGGAAGACTGCATCAACAGGTCCAAGTGGTTCTCTAAAGCTCCCCATAGTCGCAACGATTCTTCTTGCCGAACGAACGATTTTAGCGAAGTCTGACCAATCCTTCGAAATTATCGTGCGGTTAGTGTAATTCGAATGATCGTACATCTTACGATTTTTCGGCCAACATCTGTCAGGAAATTGATTGGCCAGGTTAAAAAATCTTTGTCGGTCCCAGTGCACTCTATCTATGTTTGCAGGGCCAAGCAAGCAGCTCCCCTTTGTTTTCCTGGCAAATTGGTCTTTTTAGTTGATGGTCAATTCGTACGATCGTACGATCTTTCCGAGAAAATCGTGGTCTCACGATGAGGATCGGATCTTTTAAAAATCTCAACATCTATGGCCAGCTTAAAGGTGGCCATAGACGCACAGATAATATCGTACGAAACTAATTTTCATCCGATATTCGTTGCGTGTATGGTGGAAAAAGAGCCGACCGATATCGGCAGAAGACTTGGATATCGGTCGGCTTGTCGATCGGGCTGGACGGAAAATTTTGAGCGGGTGCCTTTGAAGGGACCCAAACATCGGCCATTGTTAGTGCTGAATTGTCAGATACAGGTAGAATTCTATTGTTTATTCCCGTATATCTACCTGTATATCTGACGATTCAGCTCTACATGTGTGTATTGAAACGAACAATCTTTCTTGGAAAAATCTTTTCCAAGAATGATCGTAATTGTTACGTCTATGGCCACCTTTACTCGTCCAGTAGATATCTGGTTCATCTTCTGCCAGATATTGGTTGGCCTTAACCAATAATTAATTTTGCCTGTGGCAAGGTATGACAGGCTTTAGCCTTTTCTAAAAATGTGCATGTAACGATATTGTTGGGGCTCTATAGCTGAACTATTTCATTTAACTGAAAATACTACCATTTAAATGAGTGACCTTGCTACCTCCTTGAATTTGGCACGCAATAAAACATGTGCCCACTGGCATGATAGGCTGCCGATTTAAATATTTTGTTTCAGTGCAATTTGACCAAATGTTATTGTAATGTCCGTATCCTTAAAATACATATCTAGAGATTACAGTTGAACTGTGACGGATACTATAAAAAGCCATAATGTTACAGTGCTATATCCAAAGCTATCATTATTTGAAGTTACAGGGATATTTTTAACACATCTTTTTTTGTCACTTCCAGGACAAAAATGGCAAGACTCCTTTTTTGTAAATTTGATTATATAGATTAGCTTCATGGATAATAACAAAAAATATAAATAGTTCATATAAGGTGGCCCTCAAATCGAGGTAAGCATTCCGTTATTTGCATCATCATGATGAGTATCGTAGTTTTTAACTTTCTCTTGGTCATTTTTTTCTCTGAATGGGGGATTGAAATAAGAGTCACACACAGCAAAAATGGAAGGCACAGCTATTTTATGGTATTGAGGGGGGACAATAGAGCTTAGCCCTCCATGCTGGAATATACAGTAAAGACCTTTGCCCGCTGTATAAAGTGCATTGGTCTAAATATCTATAAATTAGCTCATATTTCTATGGCCTTGAGAGAACGTTGTTTCTGGAAACAACTCCGTGTAGATTCTGGAAGGTGGTGAGAGGTCAAAAATCGATTACACGCTTAAACCAACTGAATTCATTTATATAATGTGTATGATTACTGCACACATGCTAGAAAAACAGTGTATGTAGTGTGCCAACCATTAGTACGTATTAGTTATTAGGCGTGGGGTCAGTTATCTGGGAACCCGTTATTTAGAAAGCTCAGAATTACGGCAAGGCCATCTCCCATAGGGGCAAATTCACTATGCGCCGAAGCGCCTAACACTAGCGTCAATTCGCTAGCATTGGCCATTTTCGTTACTTCGCAAATTCACTAACGGACTTCGCTAGCGTAACTTCGCACCCTTACGTCTGGCGAATTTGCGCAACGGATGTAACTACGCAAATTCACTAACGCGCGCATTGTTCTGAACGCTACCTTTTACGCCAGACTTCCTTCGCCACCTCAGACCAGGCGAAGCGCAATAGAGTAGATAGGGATTGCTTCAAAAAAAGTTAAAATTTGATGCTGGCGTTTTTTCTATATTATGGGTGATAGGCTGAAAAAGATCGAAATATTTTTTTGGGGCTCCCCTCCTTCCCCCCTACATTTCCTAACTCATGGCAACTTAACTATACAGTGGGCACATGTGTAGGGCAAAATATAAATTTTATTTGATGTTTTGAAGGTTTCCCAGGCATTTGTAGTGCTGCTACATATTCCTCCATTGAAATTTGAATTTGGCGCCGTATGCAAATTAACCATCGCTAGCGTAACTTCGCTTCGCTCAGCGAATCAACGCTAGCGCAACTTCGCAACCTTACGCTACCCCTGAGTGCAACTTCGGATTTTAGTGAATTTGCGAAGCGCTGGCGAAACTACGCCTGGCGAAGTGCGGCGAAGTTACGCCTGGCGCAACTACGAATCTTAGTGAATTTGCCCCATAGTATCTATTTAAATCAAGTAATTAAAATAATTTCCTTTTTCTGTGTATTAATAAATCACTACATTTCACTTGATCCCAACTAAAATATAATTAATTCTTATTTGAGGCAAAACATTCCTAATCAGTTTACTATACTTATTGTTTAGCAGACTTAAGGTATGGAGATCCAAATTATGTAAAGACCTCTTATCTGGAAAACCCCAGATCCCAACAATTCTGGATAACAGATTCCATACCTGTACAGTAAAACACATCTGATAACAACGATATCGGACTCAACCTAAATATTTTGATGGCTCTTATGAATTAATGGAACAGTTGCACGTAAGCAAGTAATCCCCGTTTTCCTAGAATGGAAAAGTTTAAAACATTAGCTGTGCGTAAACTTAAATTATTTAGAATACATTTAAAATAGCTCGAATTTGTGTATTCTGCTTCCACATTATTAAAGCAAATTAACTACAAAAAAAACCCATAATACAAATAATTTCTTTCTGGCATGTGGCTATTTTTCTCATGTTTGTGTTTATTGTGTTGCAGTAATGGCCAGTGCCTAGATAGCACAGTATGTTGCTGTGACAATGATTGCGGTATTACAAACATGGTTGTTTACTTGTAAGTAAATAAGAGAAGTTAACTTGTATGCATGCAGCATTCTTGTTGGTAGGAAACGTGAATGCAAAGAAAAATAACTTTTTTTCTCTGTTTTGACCCTTTCTATGAACTTATTTATGATCAAAATTATTTTTAAATGATGATATTTGGGTTGTAATTCTGGGAAGGATACGAGGAAAAGGTTTTACAATAACTATTAATTTACTTTAAAAAAAACCCCTCTAATGTGCTCTTTAGGCCAAATCTAATAACAAAAATATTTAAACTGCACAAAATAATTAGCAACCGTACAAAATACCCTTTGTGCGGCATCAAATTACACTCAGTATGAAATATTTCTGCAATATTTACATAACAAGTTTAAAACAAAGTGTCTAAATTCTTCAGAATCAGAAAAAAGTTAGCCAAAATATATTTTACCAAATTCCACCAACAAAGGACCATTTCCTCATTGAAGTGAAAAGATGTTTTTGACTCCTCTTGGCTTTGATATCCTTATTTCTATTTCTAGTTGCAATTGTTTTTCAGCCAAAACACTCTAATAGCTGCCTACAAAACATTCCGCAGGATGTAGAAAGAGGAACTGAAAAGCTCAAATTGGCAGAATTGTGGCAGCACTACAGTGGATTTATAGTTCAACATTTCAAAGGCAACATTTCAGTTTTAAAATAAAAATCCCACTAGTTAGAGTGGGATCCTTTTATTGGCATGCACCAAAATAACACAAACAAGGCAAGCATGCTAACCATGTGCGGTACATTCAATACCCTTTATTAGTTATTGGCTTACTTTGCCACCCCCTTTTACAGACATACCATTCTTCTGGCCAGATCGACACAGTTAACCCATGAAACAAACCTCATGACCATTACTGCAGTTTAACTTTTGTGCTTCTAGTATGTCAACCCTATCATCTTTGGTTAGTTCATAGACCTGTATTATGGCTATGTAAATTTAATTTATCTGATTCTGCACCTTTCCACTCCCATGATCGCTTATCATCTTCTCCATGCTGCCTCCAGATGTCTGTTGCACCATCCATAAGCCACTGGAAAGTGGCACCCTGAGGAATTGGGTTGAGATATCCATACAAACAATAGATGTGGCATTAGTCATTAGAACATTGTCACTTGACAAATATGTGGTTGTGAGTTAAACTCCAGAGGGGCAGCTTGTGGTTAGCTTTGTAAGGGTAAGGTCACACCTGGAGTTTAGGGGAGATTTAGTCACCCAGCGACTAATCGCCTCTTCTTTGGGGCGACTAATCTCCTCGAACGGCTTCCCCCTGTCTTCCGCCTGCTAAAATAAATGCCTGCGGCATGGCACTCGCAGCTCTTTGTTTTCCGAAGTCGCCCGAAGTTTCCTCGGGAGGCAACTTCAGGGAGATTAGTCGCCCCAAAGAAGAGACAATTAGTCGTCTGGCACCAAAATCCCCTAATCTCCAGGTGTGACAGTACCTTTATATCGTGATTTTATTGTACCAGTCATATCCATAAGCATTTACTTCTTAACAGTTACAGAACATGCTGCCCAAATTGGTTGAAGTATCATTGTGGATGACTCTTCTACTCTCAGTGGAGGATGGAGCACAGTGGGTCTGCCAGGATTTTGTACATTTTCCAGTGCTTGTGTGAATTTCCTCCGAGTACTCTGATTTCTTCCCACTCTCCAAAAACATACGAGTTATTGGTTCCTGTTAAAATTGACCATAATGTGATTGTAATAGGGACTTAGATAATTAACTCCACTAGGGTAGGGACTGATGTATAATTTCCATATAGCCCTGTGAAACATATTAACACTATATAATAAAATAGTATACCTATAGAGAGGTTTGCTAACTGTATAAGGACTTAAAAATATTACATACAATATAGTTACTTATATGATAAACAGGAGATGTGGCATTTGCTTGGTGACATGTACAGTTCTCTACTATGATGTCCAAAACATCAACACTTCCTACTGAAGCTTTTCTGCTCACTTCATTTATTCGGCTAAGAAAAATACATTTTGATAACATACACAATGATATCTCGAGCCAAAGTCAATAACACAAGAACCAGCTTTGTAGAATGCTCAGTCAGTTCCTTATAAGCGGCACCTTTTAAGGGATCTGATTACTATCAGCAAATATATTCAAGGTCAATAGGAAAACACTCCAGGGACTGTTTCATCCCTTCAACTAGAGTATGAAGATTAACAAAAGCCAAAATCGACAAAAAACATCCCCAGAGGTTAAAAGAAGATTTCAGCAGTAAAGTTGAAAAGGCATTAATTCACTTTTGCTGTTTCCTAAGGCTGAGGTTTGAGTGTGACAATGCATAGTGTAGCTACGACTATATGGGCTTTTTAAGATAAGGGTTACCCCACTAATTTTAATACGACACTTAACATAAAGGTGCCTTCATATTGCTAGGATCCTATTCTAACATGCCTTTGAAGCAACCTTGTGATTTTAGATACATTGCAATATAAAGTATACATTGTGATTAAAATTAGGCATAATTAACCAGTTATTTGCATACTTGCAGTCTAGAGACTGAAACTTTGCCTGCTAAAAATGCATCCCGAGAATCACCCCAATGCTGGATCTCTACCTTGCCAGCTCCTGGATTCATTGCATTGCCCAAGTGCAGTCACAGTGAAATTTGGCATCAAAACACTCAATGCTGAAATCCGCTGCATGTGCCTGCACCCAGGTTGACACAAAGGGGCAAATTCACTAAAGGAAGAAGCGCCTAACGCTAGCGTAGCGCATTTTCGTTAATTCGCCGATTCACTAGCGGACACTAGTGTTACTTCGCACCCTTACGCCCGCCGAATTTGCGCAATGGACGTAACTATGCAAATTCACTGAACGCTACCTTTTACGCCAGACTTCCTTCGCCACCTCAGACCAGACGAAGCGCAATAGAGTAGATAGGGATTGCTTCAAAAAAAGTTATAACATTTTCTAAGTCCCAAAAAAAACCCTGGCGTTTTTTCTTTTTTTATGGGTGATAGGCTGAAAAAGATCGAAAATGTTTTTGGGGCTCCCCTCCTTCCCCCCTACATTTCCTAACTCATGGCACCTTAACTATACAGTGGGCACATGTGTAGGGCAAAATAAAAATTTTATTTGCTGTTTTGAAGGTTTCCCAGGCTTGTGTAGTGATGCTACATATACTTCCATTGTAACTTGAATTTGGCGCCGTATGCAAATTAAGCATTGCTAGCGTAACCTCGCTTTGCTTGGTGAATTAACGCTAGTGCAACTTCGCAACCTTACGCTTCCCCTGAGCGCAACTTTGGATTTAAGTAAATTTGCATAGCGCTGGCGAAAATACACCTGGCGAAGTGCGGCAAAGCGGATGCTGGCGCAACTACGAATCTTAGTAAATTTGCCCCATAGGATCTGAGTGCAGGCTAGGTAAAGGGCTGATTCCAGCATAGGGGCTGATTCTTGGCCTGCATTTTTTACCAGGCCGAGTTTCAGCCCTATGTGACAGTAGCCAATGGGGGAAATTTACTTACATGCGAAAATCCGCCAGCGCTGGCTTTGCGCACATCGCAACACTTCACCAGGTATAAATTCAGCAAAATGGCTAAATGACGTCATGCTGGCGAATTTTTGCAAGCGTCAGCTACTTCGCCCTTTAGTAAATTTGCCCCTATATTTTCCCATGGTTTGATTTGTTTTTATTGGACAGGACTATTGTGACTAAAATAGGTGCCATTTGACATTTGATTAAAAGATATATAGTTGTTATGTTTGGACACATAGTAGTCATTTACTGAAAATAGACTGGGTGCAAAGTGCCAAGCAATGGGCACAAGCCACTATTTGTTTTGAAGTTTGTTTCCTGCCCTGCTTCTGTCTTCAGATCTTTGCACTACAGAATGCTTTCACCTCATGAAAGCATGGGGGGAACCATGTACACATTCTCCTCCACCTGTACACTAACTTGAGCACAAGTTAGGGAGCAACAGTAACTGCCTGGTGGAAGGGGTTGAATTGCAAAGGGCAGCAAAATCCCAGGACCCAATTGCTTCTTAGTGAGCAGGGGCATGGCTTTGTGCCCCATGTGCTCTGGCATGTGCCTCTGGGGTCATTGTAAATAAAGACCGAGCTATTTTTTAGTTTATGCCTAAAAGTTAAAGTTATTTTAAATTTAAATACTAAATAAGAGAATGAAGCAATATGAACAAAATATTATACCTTTGTGATAAAAAATGTTCACATAAATAAAGTTGCAAATCAAATCTTTTTAGTTATTTTATGTTTTATTTGACCATTTCTAGAAGCTTAGCTTTTATTAAATTATTTCTCAAAATATGTACATGCAGAGGTGTATGTCATCATTAAGCATGTTCTTATACACTGCATTTGGCAACCCTAAACATGCAGATAATTTTTAGTCTGTACAAGCTCACTTTGCAATTTACCTTATAGTATGTGATAATATATAGAAAGTATTGACAGATCTCTGGCAAACGACTCGAAAGATAATTAGATCTGAATGTGCAGAGAACGGACCTGTAAGAAAACATTCCACAAATTGTAAGCACCAGGGTATCAAACAGCAGGGTCTCTAGCATTTTTTAGTTTTTTCTTTTGAAACCATAGGAAGTTTTTCTATAATTTTGGTATTTGATCATAGAATGCAACTCCTTACTTTATCTACTAATGGTATCTACTAAAGAATTTGGCACAGACATCATTATGACTCTGAAAAACTGGCTGTGCAAAAATGTGGGTAATTTTGCTTATTTGAATGCTTTGAGCACATCTCAATACTGATTACTGGCAACACCAAGTTGTGCTTCTGTTTGACTCTCCTCTGAAGAGTGACATCATGGGATCCTCAAATCAACTCTCAAAAGATCTGAAAACAAAAATTGTTCAGTATAATGGTTTAGGGGAAGGCTACAAAAAGCTATCTCAGAGGTTTAAACTGTCAGTTTGAACTGTAAGGAAAATGGAAATGGAAGGCCACAGGCACAGTTTCTGTAAAATCCAAGTCTGGCAGGCCAAGAAAAATACCAGAGCGGCATATACAGAGGATTGTGAGAATGGTTACAGACAACCCACAGATCACCTCCAAAGACCTGTAAGAACATCTTGTACATCGTTCTACAATTCAGCACAATTTGCACAAAGAACATCTATATGGCAGGGTGATGAGAAAGAAGTCCTTTCTGCACTCACGCCACAAACAGAGTCGCTTGTTTTATGCAAAAGCTCATTTAGACAAGCCACAGTCATTTTGGAACAAAGTGCTTTGGACTGATGAGACAAAAATGTAGTTATTTGGTCATAACAAAAAATGCTTTGCATGGCGGAAGAAGAACACTGCATTCCAAGAAAAACACCTGCTACCTACTGTCAAATTTGGTGGAAGTTCCATTATGCAGTGTGGCTAGTTCGGGGGCTGGGGCCCTTGTTAAAGTCAAGGGTTGGATGAATTCAACCAAATATCAACAAATTCTTCAAACATGGTTTTGACTTACAAATGAGCCATATGAATTTGTAGGAAATTGTATCCTATTGACCATTTCATTAGCTATTTGTGGACAGGGAAAAGATTATTTCATACCCCAAGACTGCATTTTATATATGCTGGGGATAACAATATTGTAATTATATTAGGAATTCAATAGCTCACTTGAAAACTAGACAGTGACCTCTATGTAGACAGGGCTATTAAAGAGCGTATTATGTTCTTCTGCAGATAAGGCTATTTATTGAAAGGAAATAATAGATCTCTTGGGTTTATCTATATGGCATTGCACTGCCACAGATATTGTGCATGCCCTCACTTAACAGGCACATATTGCGCAAGTATTTCATTATATGGGAGAGCCTTTTGGAAGTGACCTTTGTTCTGCTGCTCAGCAGGATGCAAAATTCTTCTTGCTTCTCACATTTTTCTTATCCGTTTACCTGCCATGACACTATACATAAACAGATTCAAAACTAGAAAGACTTGGGGAAGCAAGGCAGCTAGATCAGTTATCATAAGAATGTCCATTGTTTTTTTCTGTACAAGAAGCTTGGCTGTACATTCCTGCCAAATGAATAATTTCAGAAAGATGATTCTACTGTATATCAGTGCATTTATTATTCACACATAATGAAAAGTTGGCTAGCGCCTAATTAGGAAATGTTTTTTCAAGCTTGGTGTAAATGTTTGGACGTTTGCACATTATGAAGTGTATCAGATTGCACCATAGTAACCCTGAAATGTTTCAGTGAGCCAGGACGGGAGGTGTGTTTGTACATTCATTCCCCAAACTATGGCACATAGTGATGCAATTTTTACTTACAGACAGTGGCGGAACTACCGGGGTAGCAGGGGGTGCGAGCGGACCAGGGCCTGCACCCCCTCAGGGCCCCCGGCAGCCCGCTCACCAGTGAAAGCCGTTGTGTACGGAGGGGGGGCGGAGCCCGGCTGCGCGTCACGCACCAGGGCCCGTCCCCCTCTAGTTACGGCACTGCTTACAGACATGAATAGAAAAGCTTTCATAAGTCTTGTGATTTATAATTTCTTTTAATCAATCAAAGTCCGAGACCAGTGCCGGGCCAAGTGGACCAGGTGCCCTAGGCTGACTACTTTGCCCCTCCTCTTGTGCAGCCAGCAAACTATTTATAGACCCGCACCTGCCCTGCAGTGACATCACGAAAGGGGCAGAGTCTATAAATTTAGGGACTGGAAGCTGGCAGTGCTAGGTCGCAGACGAGGAGAGCAAGAGAAGTGCTCAACCCAGACCTGCCTGTGATTTGAAGATTTTGTGCAGGAGCCATCCCGCACCTGCCTGACCCGTGGGTGCCGCGAGTTTTGGGCCAGCCCGCACATCACTAGTGCGCATGCCTGGAAAAGTGCACACAACGATTGTCCAGGAATGCTGTTGTAGGTGGAGGACATAAGGGCAAGGTGGCAGAAGAGGTATGTGCCTGGCACCCCTCTATCTTTGCGCCCTAGGCATGTGCCTCTTCTGTCAACCCCTAGTTCCAGCCCTGTCAGTGACACAATGATTCAAGTTATTCCTGATGTCCCTTCTAGGTCCAAACAAGAGAAGATTCTTTTATTGTTATGGTATGCAACTGAGTCAAGTCCAGTAAAAATCACATGGAAAAACCCAACATTTAATAAAGGGGGGCATGGAGTATAGACTGTGGAGTGGACACCTTGATGCACAGTTTCCATATGTGTTTGTATAGGAAGGTAAAGGTTTTGAACATCTTTACTTCAGGCCAGTGATCCCCAACCAGTTGCTCACGAGCAACCTGTTGCTGCCAGTGGCCACAAAGTAGGTGCCTAGGTTTGAATCCCTGACGTGAAGTATGCTTTAGTTTTATAAAAACCATGTGTACTGCCAAAGACTCCTGTAGGCTGCCAGTCACATAGGGCTACTAATAGCCAGCCACAGCCCATAATAGGCACCCCAGGAACTTTTAGCATGATTGTGTTGCTCTACAACTTTTTTACATTTGAATGTGGCTCACAGATACAAAAGAGTTGGGGACCAATAAGGGCTCAGTCATCTAAGGCATGGTCCTGTTTTTCAGTTAAGAGGTGGAGCTGTTTCCCATTCCAGGTCAAAGTTCTTCTCTTGCAGTTCAGTATTTTTTTTTTTTTTTTTTTTTTTCAGTTTCAAAAGAGCTTTATTGGAAATTAGCAGTGATACAAAAACTGTAACCACATTAACAGCACCAAGCCACATATGTCTTAAACAGTAGTGCAAACATCTACATTGTCACATACAAGGTTGTTGGTGGTAAGAGACTGCAGAATAACAAACTTACAAGTGCGGGTCAACAGTGTTTCACAACAGAACAGCTAGGACTCCGTATACTCCGAAACAGAAGGAGACAGACATAAACGAAACAACGGTAAAAGTGTAAGTAGGAAAGAAGGTGGAGGTGAGGGGGAAAAAGGAGAAAGGAGAGGGGGTGCAGCGGGGTGGTACTGAGTCCACAACTCAGGAAAGGTAGGATTTATAAAGTTCAGTTTCCTTAAATAGGAACCATCTCATCCAGGTAGTAGAGAATTTCGCGAATTGATCAGGGGTATGGGATGACATTTCCTCGAATCTGCAAATTTCCGTAATTTTGTTAAGCCAATCTTTAATGGTAGGCACATATGTCGTTTTCCAGTGTAGTGGTATCAATATTTTAGCGGCATTAAGCAGTTGGGGCTCTAGACCCGAATTAAAAACCGCCATAGGTACTGTATTATGAAAGAGCAATATTTGCGAAGGATCTGCCGCCACATTGTCTCCCAGGATTTGCCCAGCCAGTGAGCAGACCTCTGTCCAGAAAGGTCGCAGGAGGTCACAATTCCAAAATATATGGTATAAAGTGCCTGTTTCTCTTGTACAACGCCAGCAAATACCATTGGAGTTTTTGTATATATGCTTCAATTTGGAAGGAGTATAATACCATCTCGTTACTATCTTATAGTTCAGTTCTTGTATGCGACAACACGTGGAGCTCTTGAGTAGTTTTGAGAGAATATTTGCAATCTGTACCTCCTCTAACTGGAGATTGAGATCTCTAGCCCATCTCTGTATAAATGAGACTGATTCCCAGTTAGTAGGTAATTGTAATAGTTTGTAGAGGCGAGAGATGCCATGACTTGGAGGATCATGTGCCGAACAAGCCAATTCAAAGTCAGTAAGGTCTCGTCCTAATGTTTGTGAACCGCCTAAGCTATGAAAATAGTGCGAGAGCTGTGCGACTTTAAGGTGATCTATCTGCTTGAAGTGTGGTAAGTTTTGCAGTTTTTCTTTGGGAAGAAGTGTTTTGTTTTCCATAAAGTGGATAAGCTGGAGGTTCCCATCCACAAGCCAGTCCTGGAAGCTGTTAGGCAGCAAGCCCGGGGGAAAGGCCGGGTTGTTAATCAAGGGTATTAAGGGCGATGGATAAGTTGTGAGAGAGAACTTCGTACGGCATTTATCCCAGACAGCTAAGGTGTTAGATAAAAGAGGATGATCGGGGTGCTTCAATCTTCTATACAGGTTATCTATCCAGGGTAAATGCAACAGATAGCAGTACGTGGACTGCTGCTCTATTTCTATCCAGAGTTTAACATTAGCGTAATGAGACCAATCGAGTATTCGTAGTAAGACAGCAGCATTATAGTACATCTTGCAATCGGGAAGTGCTACTCCCCCCTGTTTTTTAGGTTTCGTTAGCATTTTTTGACTAATTCTAGCTTTTTTGCCCTGCCATATAAAATTGTTTATCAGGCTTTGAAGTTGGTGCAACTGGGTATCTCCCAGTTGTAGAGGGAGTGTTTGGAAGATATATAGAATTCGGGGCATTATGTTCATTTTTACGACATTCATCCTTCCCATCCACGATATAGGTTTATCTCTCCATGCATTGAGATCTTTCTTTATCTTCGATATAACTTGTTTTAAATTAAGATCCGCCCAATTCGCAATGTCCTTAGAGATAAGGAGACCTAAGTAGGTAAGTGTTCGCGTGGCCCATTTATAAGGGAAACCGGTGGATAGGGCTTGTATAGTGGCGTCTGGTACAGAAACATTAAGTGCCATGGATTTAGAAAAGTTTATCTTAAAATTGCTAAGAGTACCGTAAGTGTGAAATGTTTGATTAAGCGCCGGAATAGAAGTCTCAGGTTTAGTGAGGAAAAATAGTAAATCATCCGCGTACGCGGCTATTTTATGCTGCGTGTTACGTACAGGGATGCCCGTTATCTGAGGATGTAGTCTAACGTGATTCAATAGAGGCTCAAGAGCCAGTATAAACAGGGTAGGAGATAGGGGGCATCCCTGTCTCGTACCGTTGCGGATGTCAAAAGAGTCGGATAAACCTCCGTTGATTTTAAGCCTAGCCGAGGGATTAGTATATAGTGACGAGATCCACTTTAACATATTAGGACCGAGACCCAGGTGTCTAAGACAGGCAAACATGAATGTCCAGCTGACCCTATCGAACGCCTTTTCGGCGTCAGTTGATAATAACATGGTTTCAATTTTGTATTTTTTAGCCCAGAAAATCAGGTTAACCAGTTTGTTCGTATTATCCCTACCTTCCCGACCCGGGACAAATCCCACCTGTTCCGGATGAATTAAATTCGGGAGAAACATTTGTATTCTACGAGATAAAATCTTGGCTAATAATTTTATGTCAGTATTTATCAGTGAGATAGGGCGGTAATTACCTGGGTCTATTGCATCTTTGCCCGGTTTCAGAAGTAATGTAATGTGCGCTGTGAGCGACGATTTATCAAAGGTTTTGCCCGAAGTGATGCAATTAAATGCGGAGCACATAAAGGGTAAAAGTTTCTCTTTAAACGTTTTATAATATGAAATAGTGTATCCGTCCGGTCCCGGACTTTTGCCGGAGGCTGTGCTTTGGAGGGCTATCTCTAGTTCCTCCAACGTAATGACCCCTTCCAGTTGTTCCGCCAAGTCAGGGGAGATAGGTTTCAAATTCGCTGATGTGAGGAATTGGTCAATGTTTTCTCGAAGTGAAGGTGAATGAGCTAGGGACTGGTCGGGTAATTGGTAGAGTGAAATATAAAAGTCTCGAAATATGGATGCAATTTTGTCCGAGATATATTCAATGGAACCTTGTTTGTTTCGTATTGAGGGAATAAAATTTTTGGATTGTGAGGCTTTCAATACTCTAGCCAGCAGTCTACCACATTTATTGCCATGTTCATAAAAGCGGTGTTTAGTCATAGTAATCACTTTGTTAGTATAGTATTCGAGGTGATTTGCAAATTGTGTTCTAGCCTCTGCCAGATCAGAGAAGATGCTCTCTTGCAGGGTGAGTTTGTGTGTTGCTTCTAACGAAACTATTTTTTGTAATAGGTCATGGTATCGTTTTTCCCGTTCTCTCTTTCTTCGGGCTCCAATTTGGATCAGGAAACCTCGTATCACACATTTATGGGCTTCCCAGCAGGAGACTGGTGAGGTTTCTGGCAAGTTATTTTCTGTGAAGTACGTCGTTATTTTGGAGGATATATCCTGAATTACTTGTTCATCTTTCAATAAGGATTCATTGAGTCGCCATGAACTAGTTTTCCGTCTATCGGAAGGAGTCCGTAACGTAAGTGTGATCATGGAGTGGTCAGACCATGTTCTAGGCAATATTTGGCTATTGAGAACGTCCTGTAAAGCATTATGTGAAAGAAATAAATGGTCAATTTTAGAATATGAGCGGTGGCGGTGTGAATAAAATGTGTAGTCTTTAACTGTTGGGAAGAGAATACGCCATGGATCCGCCACTTGTAACTGATGTAAGAGCTTTTTGGTTTTAGTTATGTGCGACCTAGGGACCGCAGTATGGGTGGTCGAGCAGTCGAGCATGGGTTCCATGGGGAGATTGAAGTCCCCTCCTAGAATGAGAGTGCCTTCAGAGAAAGAGAGGAGTTGATCTACTATGCGGGCGAATTCAGTCACTTGGTCTACGTTAGGGAGGTACAGATTAGCCAGGGTGTACATTCGTCCGAGAAACGTGCCCCGTACAAAAATATAGCGGCCGTGGGGGTCGCTTTTTTTGTCCTTAAGTAGAAACTCAAAGTTTCGAGCAATTACTATCGCAACTCCTTTAACCTTCGTGGACTGAGGTCTGCTGTGGTATATATCTGGGTAATGTTTATTATTCCATTTGGGAGTGCAGCCTTCCTTGAAATGTGTTTCCTGTATAAAAGCTATGCTTGCTTTAGTCTTCTGCAGTTCCGAGGAAAGTAAGATCCGTTTTTGAGGGGAGTTGAGTCCGTTAACAGCAGTTCAGTATTTGACCAGGGGTGTCAGGTTTTCCTAGCCTTTAGAAAGGGAAGTCACCATGTGCTTTGTCTTTGGACCCCACTTGCTGAAGTGGTGATTAGTGACTGAAGAGCCTGAGTTGGAGGTAGGCCTCAGTAGAAGAAGTTAATGTTAGTACAGATCTGTAATAGCTCACTCTAGGAGTGAAAAATAGGATTAGGGTAGTTAGCAGAGCAGCCAGAGGTCAAGAACAGAAGGGTTAATATCCAACAGTGTCACAGCCATTATGGTGACTTGAGTGGTTAGGCTTACAAATGGGAGATTCTTGGAGTAAGGCACCACTGTGGATGACATTAATTATAGTACGATCTTAACACTACCACCAAAGAAACGTGTAACATTCAGCAACTAATCTAAGAGAAAGAGTTCCATGCGAAACATGAGCTATGAAGAGTTCCAAGGAGTTGTCTAGCCAAGCCTAAGGTTCAGCATTTGAAGGTAAACATCCCATCTTTTAAATAGTCTTATATGTGCAAAAACAGTTTATATTTACAGTACTTAACAAACTTTGGGAAAGTGGGTGTCCCTAAAATGATTTTGTTTTGGGGACACATGAGAAGCCACTGATCATACATTGTATGATTGCCGACCAATGAGCCACTTGTGTATTTGATTACAAATTATTACTTTTATATTATTTTAAGAAATAAAATATCTAACCAGGGACAAATCTCCTCTTTAGCCATGTAGAATAGTTAAGGTGCACTAATGATTTTTAGGCTGTATTTTTCTTGGCCTCTGGCTAAACAATAAGGACATGCATAATGAATAGCCTGTGCACACATTCATGGCTGACCTTTTAATGCATAACAGATGGGGTCGCTTACACTCATGGTGTGGTAGAATAATGAAAGAACCAACAGCCAGTTTGTAAACATGTTTATTAACAAGATTTAAACATTCAGTTATAATTTAGTTGAACATTATTTTGGTTTTGTAGAACATAGTCTATGTGTTTTCCTCAGATAATAATCTTGTTTCAGTTATATTACAGAGCTTTATTATATTATAACTGCTGTGTGGGGGAGGCTAATTTCCTGAATTGTTTGCTTCCACTGGTTTCTTACCATGGAAAAACTTCAAACCAGGAAAGCGAGGGCCAATGTTACTTGCTGAAAGAACATGATTTCATTTGAATACTATATTATATGCCAGCTTTAACCCATACTGTGTCTGTGAATGTGTGCATCTGCTCTTTAATATGGAACACATTTAGCTAATATTGACACTGGAGAAACCCAAGGGCACTGGCACACGTAGCAATATCCAGCGATCAGTAGCTCCACGGGTAGGGAATAAAAGCTCACAATTAATCTCCATTCATTTGAATTTGCACTTATGGTTTAGGTTATTGTCGCACAGACCTCTCTGAGCATCAGTCCCCTAATACCTTTGCAGACTTAAATCTCAGACAAGACTGTATTTATTGGGGCCTACAGAGACTTGTCAGATGATGACTGCATCACTGCGCCAATGCACTCCTTTTCCTATGAGATTTGGTAACCCCACCAAATGAGCAGATATGGCCATGTTTAGCTTAATCAGTATTCAGGTATGGGAACTGTTATCCAAAATGCTCGTGACCTGGGGTTTTATGTATAACGGACCTTTCCTTAATTTGGATCTGCATGCCTTAGGTCTACTGGAAAATCATGTAAACGTAAATAAACCCAAAAGGCTGTTTTTTCTTCTATTAAGGATTAATTATATCTTAGTTTGGATCAAGTAAAAGGTACTGCTTTATAATTACAAAGAAAAGAAATTGTTTTTAAACATGTGGATTATTTATTAAATGGCCATTCCTTAATTCTGAGCTTTCTGGATAGCAGGTTTCTGGATAACAGATCCCTATCTGTACTTGCTGTCTGCATACTCTATTGCAGTGATCCCCAACCAGTGGCTCGTGAGCAACATGTTGCTCTTCAACCCTTGAATGTTGCTCCCAGTGGCCTCAAAAGAGGTGCTTATTTTTGAATTCCTGGCTTGGAGGCAAGTTTTGGTTGTATAAGAACCAGGTGCACTGTAAACAGAGCCTCAATGTAGGTTGACAATCCACATAAGGGCTCCCAAATGGCGAATCACAGCCCTTATTTGGCACCCCAGGAACATTTTTCATGCTTGTGTTGCCAGTGTCGGACTGAGATGCAAGGGACCCACCAGAAAACCTTAGACCGTGGGCCCACTTTCCAAACTGTTATTCCGTCTCTCCTCACTCAACCTCTTTATTCTCCTAGTCTTTTATCTCTACATACTATACTCAATTCTTCCATTATTAAGCCTCTCAAAGAAATGGGGAATAGCCATGAAATAGGCCAAATGATTAGAAGCTAGAGGGCTCACTGACACCTGGGCCCACCAGGAGTTTTCCTGGTTTCCCAGTGGGCCAGTCTGACACTAAGGGGCCCGTTTACTTAGCTCAAGTCAAGGAATGATTAAAAAAAACTTTGAATTTCGAATGTTTTTTTTTGGCTACTTCGACCATCGAATGGGCTACTTCGACTTTCGACTTCGAACAATTCGAACTAAAAATCGTTCGACTATTCGACCATTCGATAGTCGAAGTACTGTCTCTTTAAGAAAAAACTTCGATCCCCTAGTTCGCCACCTAAAAGCTACCGAAGTCAATGTTAGCCTATGGGGAAGGTCCCCATAGGCTTCCTAAGCATTTTTTGGTCAAAGAAAAATCGTTTGATCGATGGATTAAAATCCTTCGATCAAACGAATAGCGCTAAATCCTTTGACTTCGATGTATTAATTAACCCTCGATATTCGGCCTTAAGTAAATTTGCCCCGAGTGTTGCTCCTCAACTTTTTTACTTCTGAATGATGGATTTTGTAGTGACATTTTGTTGCTCCGAGTTTTTGAGAAAAAATATTGATAAATGAGTTAAAATTGGGGAAAGGAGTTTGGTCTACTTTGTTTTCATAAAAACTGAGTTTAATTTGAGTGGGTTTGATAAAATAACAGTCTTTGGGGGTTATTTAGTAAACTCCGAATGCAAAAATCAAGAAAAAGTATTTATCAAAAATAATTTTTCGGAATTTATTAAATCCCGAGGATGGAAAAATCCAAATCAGAAATCCGGCATCTCAGACCTGTCAAGGTTGCATATGTCAGTGGGAGAAGTCCCAATGATTTTTTAATGTGCGCTGGGTTTCCTGCAATACCCCGAAGTTTTCGGCAAAAAAAATACAAGAAATCAGAGTTTTCGGGTGAAAACCCCCAAAAATATTGAAAATCAGATTTTTCCCGCAAAGTAAATTTTCGGGAAAATGTAATAATAAATAAGTGTAAGAAACCAGAGCGATTTGATCGGAGTTTGTAGCAGAAAATGTTGAGATAAAATCGGACTTTGATAAATAACCCCCTTAGTATTAAACCAGCATGATATTTCACTAGCAACACTGAAATTCTGTAATTTATGTTTTTTTGCCTTTTGCAAATCTATTAACCTTTTTTTGTTTACTTTTTCATATTCTAAAAGAATAGAAAAATTTAGATGCTGATAAACGAAGCCGTATTATTAAATAGCATAGTTGGTATCTTAATCATTCAGAAATACAGTATGTGTGAGTTAAAACGGATAATTGGAGTCTAGCAGAGAATATGTAAGGTGCCATCCCTTGCGAAATTTTTAATTATATCTTTTTTTTTTTAAAATCTCATTTAAAAGAAATAACTTTTATGGGTCCCAATTTGAAAATCTAATTCCTTTATCTGCAGTTTAATTAGGGTAATGCATATTGGAATTCCTGCAGCTGTATATTAGCACTAGGAATTGTGTTGCACTTTTTAAATCAGAAGAGCAGAGATTAAATACATTTATTTTAGTAGAAATCAGACTCTAACCTATGGGATACCTTGTGGCTTTTGCCCTAATTCAAAGACCTAGCTAAGCATCTTGATTGTGTATTTTCATAGTGTTGGTGTTTATTCCATGCCACTTTAAAGTGAAGCATCCCTGGATTTTAAAAGTGACCAAATGCATGGATGTATTTCATTGATCTAATGACCAATAATCTTTTCTCATTTCGTGCTACATCCTATAGCAGTGGTGCATTAATGACATATGGGGTCCTAGGGCCAATAAGGTACAATATGAAATATTGTCAAATACAGTATGTACCTGGTTTCCCCAATTCTGCTGGCTATCCAAAACACAGAGGGAGGGTTGGCTTAGCAGCTTTATATGATCTGGGAGTGGTAAACAGTGGGTTATACATAGATTTATATAGTAGTTCAAGCAGTTTCTACTACATTATCCAGCATCCCCAGAGCACTGTATAAGCTTCCCCTTCCTACTTTTGTTAAATATTGTTTTAGGTTGTAAAAATGCTAGGATTTTAGAATATTTATATTTGACATTTTACATATACATATTACAGATAGGGGCAGATTTACTAATCTCAATTGAATAGTTCAAATCCAAAAATATTCGAATTTCGAAGTAATTTTTTGGGTACTTCGACCATCAAATTGGTCAAATTCGACTGAATCGAATGATTCGAAGTAAAAATCGTTCAACCATTCGATAATCGAAGTACTGTCTCTTTAAAAAATCCTTCGACTCAATACTTCGCCAAATAAAAGCTACCAAATTGAATGTTAGCCTATAGGGACATTGTAGATAGGTTTTGGGCACTTTATATGATCGAATAAAAATCATTCGACCGATCACCTAAAATTTCATCAAAGATTTCATCGTTCGATCGACCGATTTTTATTCGATCATCAATCTAACCTTTTGCGCTAAAATCCTTCGAATTCGATATTCAAATTCCAAAGGATTTTACTTAGAGGGTTTTTTAACCCTTGCAATTCGACCCTTGATAAATCCGCCCCATAGTTTATTGCATAATTTTTTAAATAAAAACATAAAAGTTTAGTCTACTATTTTATTTTACATTTTTTTCTGCTTAACCAAAAGACCTTGTATTCAGCTACTAAAGGCGTATGATAATATATATTGCATTTACATTTACTGGCTTGGAAAAATACATGTGATTGCCCTTTCCTGACATCAAAATAATCCTATCAGGGAAGGCTGGAGAAGTTATAAAAGGATTTTTGCTTTATCTTGTCTTATAATTAGTCTCTATTTCTATCATTTCACTTTGCAGCAGATGCACGGAATATAATTACATGAAAAACAAATGTTACAATGATACTAATTGAATTTCCTTTAGACATTTCCTGTACTAAGAAATCAAATGACATGGGGGTGGCAAGCAGTCCTTTTATCGACAAACATGAAAATATTTTATTTGCTGTATGTAATAATATTTGAAGGGTACAACCTCCAGTGAACAAGTCATTTCATGATTTAGAGACTCAGAGGCACATTTATCAAAGGTTGAATTTCGAATTCATGTGAGTTTTTTTTAACTCTAATAAATTTGAATATACCTGAAATTTGATTGGGGGTTATCTAAAACAAAAAAATGAATATCTAAAACTCGCAAAAATTTTACGGACTCGAAAAACTAGAATCAAATTCGAAAGACAGATAGGCTTCTTAAAGGGGTTGTTCACTTTTGCGCTTACTTGGGGAGGCACATTTATTAAAGGTCGAATTTTGAATTCATTCAAAATTCGATTGGGGGGTTATTTAATTAAAAAAAAAAAATCAAATTTCTAAAACCCGCACAAATTTTACCGAAAACCCGAATCGAATTCAACTAAACTCGTTTTGAGTTTTTTCTCTGAAAAAAAAATCGAATGTCAGGAAGGCTAGTAACATGTTCAAATTGGTCCCAGGACCTCTCCCATTGACTGAACTCGGCAGGTTTTAGGTGGTGAATAGTCGAATTTGAATTCGAAGGGCCAGAGTTTGATAAATTTCAAAATTGTAATTAAAATTCGAATCGAGTTTGGATAATTCACAATTTGAATTTGAGAGTTTTTCGACCATGAAAAAAATTTGAGGATTTGAATTTTGAATTTGAACCTTAATAAACCTGCCGAGTTTGGTTAGGTCTAGAGTCAGGCACATGTCTTTTTTGTTCTGAAAATGGAACTACAAGCCCCTTATGCATCTGGAAATGCAACAATAGTCAACTGAAATGAATCAGTTACTAGGAAGATCCAGGCATCATATTATGCCAACCCTTTCACTAGACAGTCTGGCTTGCACATCCACTATGCAGATTTTCACAAAACCAAAAGGCTTGTGATTACAAGCAGTCAATTAAAATTAGCTTGGAAATAGCAGTAATGTCCTGGGAGCTTATCTGTGGCTTTGTATCATACAGATAGTACTGATAGTAGTCCATAAAGGAGGCAGCAGTTATCAATGATGTCACAATGGGAGACAAATGTCACCCATCTGTCACTGAAAAGAAAAAATATTCCCCCTGCATAATTAGAGATTTTCTGTTCACTTCCACAATGATATTGATTGTCTGTGCAGTGACAATGACCATGTCATACTGTAAATTGCAACAACCAGACACCGAGGAAGATGATTTTTGTCAGGGCTCATCCATGCTTACTAATGGAGGGGCGGCCATGAGTTTAGCAGTAACCATGATGAGAACTGGCCTGCTTAATTGTTTCAAGAGTCAGAATTAGAGGCTAGGGATAAACAAATACGGTTACAATTACGTTTACAGAAATAGTATTTGTATATTTGAAAGATGCTTAGAATTTCATTATGAGGCACATTTGACTAGTCGAAATGTATTAATAAAATTGAATTCTTTAAACTCGAACAAATTTAAACAAACCGAAAACTCGAATCGAATTCGATTTGAATTTAAAAAACACGATTTGAGTTATTTTCTTCGAAACAAACGCAAATGTCAGGAAGGCTACAAACATCACCCTGTTGATCCCTGGACCTCTCCCGTTGACTTATACAGTAATTTGGCAGGTATTAGGTGGCGAATAGTTGAATTCAAGTCCTTAAAGGGCCAGTGTATGATAAATCTTGAAATTCATTGCAGGGCAACACTGAATAAAATTTTTATTACTTTAAAACTATTTAATTTTTTGATGTTGCTGTTCATTTAACCAAGCCAGAAGACAAGGCCGGTTATCAGTTAAACAGGGGCTGCATGGGCTGACCTTTCTGGATAGAGATCAAAATATATGGGTCAGTTGGATGAGTGAAATCTGGCCATCCACATATGATCACCAAATTATATAAATATCTAACAAGTGGGCCTGCTGGTCTGAATGGTTGGGTTGACAAGAACTGACCCTGTGTAGGTTACGTCGAAGGATTTACCGCAAATAGTTAGATTAGAAGGATTTTAATCCATCGATCGAACGATTTTTCTTCGACCTAAAAATTGTTAGAAAGCCTATGGGGACCTTCCCCATAGGCTAACACGGCACCTCTGTAGGTTTTAGGTGGCGAACTAGGGGGCCGAAGTTTTTTTTAAAGAGACAGTACTTCGACTATCGAATGGTCGAATAGTCGAACGATTTTTAGTTCGAATCGTTCGATTCGAAGTCGAAGGTCGAAGTAGCCAATTCGATGGTCGAAGTAGCCAAAAAAAACATTCGAAATTCTACGTTTTTTTTTTTCTATTCCTTAACTTGAGCTAAGTAAATGGGCCCCTAGGTGTACATAAGGGTGCCTATTGATATGTGTGGGGGGGGCTATGAAATTATAGCCATCCTGATGTGGGAAGGTAATTCCTGGGTTCCCGATGCAGCCAGGACTGCATTTACAGTAGGTCCCATGCTGCCCTAGGCATCGGACCTAAACACGCCCTTACGTTGTGTGCGTGACGTCATCGCGTCGTAGGCATAACATTGGTGCCCCGTGCACACAGCGTATTCAGCGGAAGTAATGTCAGCACGCCATGTGCGTGACATCACTTCCATGTGTTCCTCGGCCCCCCTACCCCTCACCCCCTCAGCTCCGTCACCGGATTTTCTTATGGAAATCCGTGGCGGAGGTTTTGGGGGGGAGTTAAAAAAACAAACAAAAACGTAAAAAAAAATGCACCCTGAGGGCCGCCCCCATATTTGAGAGTTGTGACCATAAAAAAAAATCAAAAATTTTAATTGAATTTTCAATTTGACCCTTAATAAATTTGCTTCTTAGTATGATGTATTGTAGAGAGTGATATTCTGACAATTTGCAATTGGTTTTCATTTTTTATTTGCGACCTTTAAGATTTTTAGCTGTTTTTTCAGCAGCTCTCCAGTTTGTAATTTGTGCAATCTGGTTGCCAGGGTCCAAAACTATTCACTGATTTGAACAAGAGACTGGAATATGAATGGGAAAGGGCCTGAATAGAAAGATGAGTAATAAAAAGTAGCAATAGCCATAAATGTGTAGCTTTAAAGAGCATTTGTTTTTAGAAAGGGTCCCCCGTTTGAAAGCTGGAAAGAGTCAGAAGAAGAAAGCAAATAATTAAAAAAACTATGAAAAATAAATGATAACAATTATAAGTTGCTTAGAATATGTCACTCTATAACATACTTTAATGCAGCCAGAGATAAAACCATTCAGTCACTTTGTCTCAGCACTCTATTACTAAACATGGCTTTTCATTTTTACTTGGAGGCTACCATTCCTTTAAGAACAGATACAGCCTGTAACCTGATATTCTCTTGAGTCTAATATCTTATATTTTCGGAAAACCATTTTGAAGTAATTATACCTTCACAGGGATTCACATTCCCTTCTGCAGTCTTGTGCACAAAGTGCCACCTGTCCCAGTTCATGCAGCACATCAAAGGCCGACCATCATATGTACATTATTAATGTGTGGAGACTCTGGAAGCCATGGTAAATCAAACATCTCTTAAAAGCAACACACAGCGCATTCAGCTTTTATTATGTCATAAATAATGCGTGGTATTTTTTTTTTTTATTATAAATATATTTACAGTACTGGAGTGCATTGCCATGACAACCTGGAAGAAACTGTAATTAAGAGAAAACAAATGCAAATATCCCTGGCATAGCAACTTTTTGCAGAACGGCTTATTGTTGCAGGACTCTTCTCTATCTTTGTGTCCTATACAGTTTTTCTTGAGAATAGAAGTTGAATAATGAACGAAAGTCTATAATGTCTTCAAGGCATAGTTCATCTTTAAATTTGTTTCTTTGGTATGATGTAGACAATGATTTCTAAGACAATTTGGAATTGGTCTTCATTTTTTTTAACCAGTAAATTCTACATGCTGATTGGTTGCTTTGGGTTACCAGACAAAGAGTAAATTTAAAGGAGAAACAAACCCCTTATTAAAAAAAAACCCTACTCCCTACCCCACATAGACCCCCCCTCATCCTAGCTGCTACCCCGGGCAAATGCCCCTAACTTTTTACTTACCCCTCGGTGCAGATTCAGGGAACGGAGTTCACAGCAGCCATCTTCTGGGTCTTCGTGTCTTCTTCGGGCGCTTTGGCAATTTCCTTCTATTTCGGCGCATACGCAGTTGTCACGGCCCCGGAAATTGTGCATGTGCCGCCACACCGGTCTCGTTCTCAGATTACCCGGAAGATGGCTGCAGTGAACTCTGATTCATGAAGCTGCACCGAGGGGTAAGTAAAAAGTTAGGGGCATTTGCCCAGGGTAGCAGCTAGGCTGGGGTGGAGGAGGGAGGGGGGTCTATGTGGGGTAGGGTTTTTTAATAAGGGGTTTGTTTCTCCTTTAAGACCCTTCAGTTGGTTTACAGTAGCGATGTCCGGAATCCAGGATTCGGCACAGTATTCGACCGAATCCTCCTGCCTGGCTGAACTGAATCCAAATCCTTAAAATCAGATGACTTTTCATGACAAAAAAAGAAAGTAAAATCTTTTTTGAACCATGCGCTGCAGGTAGGGTTCCGATTTGACCCAAATCGTTTGGATTTTCTAAGGCCTGTTCAGGTCTCAACCTTGTGAAACCCAAACTCTAATTTGGCCAATAAATGAAAAACAGCTCAATATTATAATATTCACCATTATTTTTTTTCTATCAGCTTTAGTAATCATCAAGTACCATGTTTGATTATTACAGAAAGAAAAAGCAAATCAGTCAAAAATGAGGTACTGGCATTGCTGAATCTTAGAGCTTTTCTGGATAACTGGTTTCTGTATAATAGATCTCATACTTGTAATTAAAGCACTGAACTTATTCATCATTCAGAATAAAGACAACGCATTGGCTCCTGTCCAGCTTTGAACTAGTTTTGAACCAGACATCCCAGCTTTTCAATGGACTGTGGTTTAAACCTTTCTGTCCGGTTTAAAACATTGAGAAAACTAGACAGAAATCCAGCCAATAGCATCTAAGTGATACAATAAACCCACCCAACATCATTGTGCCTGCCCTGATGTCATTATGTCCACCTCCAGCATTACTACTCCCCCAAGGTAATCAGACATGCCCCCTATTTTGGTTTAGCCACTGGAAAAGCAGCCAACCCTAGCCATGGGTGCAGTTCTCTTTTTTTATGATTTGCATATGCAAATTAGATTCGTATGCGGTTCAGTATTTGGCGAATCTTTCATTAAGGATTTGGGAGTTCGGCTGAATCCTATATAGTGGATTCAGTGCATCCCTAGTTTAGAGTACAGTTGCATCACCATTCCTTAAACATGGCAGGAGTACAGTATACAACGTTACATTTAGATAGTATCTCGTTCATAGTTACGTTGGGTTGAAAAAAGACAAAAGTCCATCAAGTTCAACCCCCCCCAAATGACCTGCAGTGCACATACATACACATACTTATACAGACCTATCTATACATATAACATATAACATATACATAACAAAACAGTTACAATTAGAGTATCCTTAGATATCTTTGTTCAAGAAAAAGTCCTGACAAGTACAGAGAGGCACAAACCACCCCCACAGGCCAAATAAATAGCGACTGTCTATGGCATCTTACAACAGTCCCTCTGCCATTTTCCAAAATCTGCAGATTGCCAGTCTGGCCTGAACCAGGGCAATGTAATCTCAGGACTAGTAACCAGTAGCAATCTGCTGCCTGAGTGATAAATAGTACCTACTGCTTGGTTGCTCATTACGGATGTTTATATACTGTATAAATGCAGATTTCAAACCTATTACTGACTAGTCACATTATTATGGTCCCATTCAGGCATTTTTTATGCATGAGCATTATAGCCGCACCTTAGTAACACTTCTTCGAGCAGCACCAGAGGAACAACATATCCCTGCTGATGTGAGCAGCTGCTTGAATGCAATCCAACTGGACTGCCTTGTTTTTCAGTTACCAATGTGTTTATTTATTTATTTTCCACTATTTATACAATGCTGACATCTTCTGCAGTACTTTACAGAGATTGTTCATCATCCACATCAGTCCCAGTGGAGCTTACAATCTAAGGTCTCTTTAACATTTAACCAATATTGAAGAAAAAAACCAGCGCTCACTAGCACAAGGTTAGACAAAAAAAAGAAGACAGGAAAAATAATACCAATATAGTGCAGTATTTTGCAATTATGTTGACACACCACTTAGTGCTTTAACGCTTAGACGCGTTTTGTCTTTACGACTTCTTCAAGGGCTTTTCCCTTTGTCTAAGTGAAAGACACATTTCGTCTTTACAGGCTTTCCTTTAAGAAGTCGTAAAGATGAAACGCGTCGGGCAGTGACGTCATCCACAGGCGCCCAGGGTTACACAAGGCAGTCGAGACCCTGTCAATTGTCATTTGCAGAGACCAATGTGAGTATAATTTTAACCTATTGGTGATTAAAGTATTTACGGTTTTACACTATGTCAGCGCATTTTTATAGAGCTGCAGAATTTGGAGCAGTTTGGTCACATGACCAGTCACATGACCAGGGGCAGATGGGAAATTGACAAAATATATAGCCCCATGTCAGATTTCAAAATTGAATATAAAAAACTGTTTGCTCTTTTGAGAAATGGATTTCAGTGAAGAATTCTCCTGGAGCAGCACTATTAACTGATGCGTTTTGAAAAAAAATTTTTTTTACCATGACAGTATCCCTTTAAACCGGCAGAGGAAGTGAACTACCGGAGCCTTGACATATCTTTTTGAATTTCTATAACATTTACACACACTATGGTTAACAAAGAGCATGTTAACTTCTCTGTGTGTTTAGAGAACATTAGAGAACCCTGGAAATATAAAACATGGAGAGAACATACAAATGCCTTACAGAGTGCACAGGTTAGAATTGAATTGAAAGGGGTGGTTCACCTTTACATTAACTTTTTGTATGGTGTAGAAATTCACATTCTAAGACAATTTGCAATTGCTTTTTATTTTTTATGGTTTTTGAATTATTTAGCTTTTTGATCAGCAGCTCTCTAGTTTGGCATTTTAGCAGCTATATGGTTTCTAGGGTGCAGTGTAGCTTAGCAACCAGGCAGTGATTTAAATGAGAGACTGAAATATGAATGGGAGACGACTTGAATAGAAAGATAAGAAAAGGTATGGAATACATTATCCGGAAACCCGTTATCCAGAAAGCTTTGTATTACGGGTAAACCGTCTTCCATAGACTCCATTTTATTCTAAAAATCCAAATTCTTGAAAATGATTTCCTTTTTCTAGGTAATAATAAAACAGTATCTTGTACTTGATCCAAACTAAGAAATAATTAATCCTTATTGGAAGCAAAACAAGCCTATTGGATTTATTTTAATGTTTTTTAGTAGATTAACGGTATGAAGATCCAAATTATGGAAAGATCCATTATCCGGAAAACCCCAGGTCCCGAGCATTCTGGATAATTGCTCCCATACCCGCAATGAAAATTAGCAATAACTATAAAATTGTAGCTTCGCATAGCAATAGTTTTTTGACTTCTGGGGTCAGTGACCCCCATATGACAGCCGGATATTAACTAAAAAACTGTAAAAGATTAAAAAATGAAAACCAGCTGAAACATTGCTAAGAATGGGGCATTCTATAACAAAATGAAAGCTGAAGCTGAACAACCCCTTTAAGAGCGAAGAGTTGCAAGGCTGCACTGGCCACCGAGCCACCGAATATATAAATGTATTCCAAGAATGAAGTCACATGATTCCCCTAAATACAGTGATGGGCTTAGGAGAAAACTGTGTTTGCAAATATGAATTTACTCATATAATAAAAACAAATGGCATTGAATAATAAAAATAGTAAACGTATTATATGTTACTATTACACATGTAGGAATGAATACTTTTACATTTGTTTGTTTAAACATAAACGTGGTAAATGATAATATCACTAGACTATGGGATGAGGCCACTGAAACACTAAAAGTGACTATAAACAAGTTGAATCAGTTATTGACTGGATGTATGGACTACTTGGGAGGTTTAGGGATCCTCTTGCACCAGCTTTTAAGTTGTGGATGTCTAATTTGGACAACTATCTGGTACATAGAGATTGATTTAAAAAAAAAGGTCTGAGTTTCTTTAAATTTGGGAAGTCTACTTTGGAGAGCCAAGGGATGCATATGATAACACTTAAGGTAGAGGTTAGTTCCCCTTTAAATATGTTAAAAATGGCACAGAGTAGTTTTTCCACGGAGCCTTGTCTATTGCTGGTGTCCCTTTATGGAATTCAGCAGCATATCTGCTATTTCATTTTATGACATTTTTATAAACAAAAGTTAATGCTTTTACTGCATTTGTATAATGCATCAATGAGCTTTATATTCCGGTATATAATCCTTGCAATTCAGAATTCCTGAAAAGGCTTTTAACATGGAATTCAACCAATGTAAACCTACGTAGATATACAGATCTAACAAAGATATTCCAGTGCGGGTAAAACCATGACTTGCAATAACACGGTGTGACATAGAAGTGGAGCCTGAAAAAAGACACCGTTATTCAGTATATTTTATTTTTGTCAGTACTCAGTGTGACCCCTTGCATGGGACTGAATACTGGGCTCCTAAAAGGTGTATGTGTGTGTATGGCAGTGATGCTCCACCCAAATGTTGCTGGACTTCAACTTATTCACCATATTCCAATGCTGGATTCTTAAAGCAACACTGCTCAATAAAACTCCAGTTCTATAGGGCCAGTGCAGGGAAAAAACCCGGTGGACTCCGGCCCTTGAGGGCCCCCCCAACCCAAAACCCGGTGGACTCCGGCCCTTGAGGGCCCCCCCAATCCAGACCCACATTTCTGCCTGACGCTATAAACGCTATCCCTTACCTCCACCCGATTGCAGTCACAAGGGAAAAGAACCAGGTACGCATGGGGGCGAGAGGTGGGGATGCTTTGCCAACATGTAGAGGACCCCAAGACTGAGGAGGTATGTGGGGCCCCTAAAGTGGCAGCCCCGGTGGGCCCCAGGCCCCCCAGTCTGACACTGATCTAATGTGTTATTATGGTTTAATATTGGCAAATAAATACTGCACTGCAATCTCCCTGTGTTATATAACAGCAAGATGACTGGTATAGTTCTTTTAGGCAGGGGAAAAGTATTTTTCTCCTTTAAAGGGGCGGTTCAGTTACATTTTAGAATAGAATGACTAATTATGAGCAATTTTTCATTATTTATTTTTTTATAGTTTTTGAATTACTTGCCCTCTTTTTCTAACGCTTTCCAGCTTTCGAATGGGGGTTACTGACCCTATCTATAAACAAGTGATCTGTAAAGCTACAAATGTATTGTTATTGCTACTTTTTGTTAGTCATCTTTCTATTCAGGCCTCTCCTATTCATATTCCAGTCTCTTATTCAAACCAATGCTTGTTGCTAGGTTAATTTGAACCAGATTGCTGAAACTGCAGACTGAGGAGCTGCTGAATAAAAAGAAGAATTGCTCAAAAACCAAATACATAATGAAAACCAATTGCTAATTGCCTCAGAATATCACTCTCTACATCATACTAATACTAAAAGTTCATTTTTAGTTGAACCTTTCCCTTACATATTTATGTCTATCAGGGCCGCTTCTGCCATGAGGCAAGGTGAGACCCTCGACTCAGGCGGCAGTGAGCGGCCGGTTACAAGGGGCGGCAAAAAGCCACCTCCTGTAACTTTAAGAGCCAAACTTACGGGTTTTAACCCGGAAATTCGGATCCGCTAGTGCAGAGAGCGCCATTGCGCTTAATGCACTAGCAATACTGCCCCCTTAGACCCGCTCCAACGCAAATTTTTAAGCGCGGAGCAGGAGAGGAGGGCGGCGGCAGCATCCCCAGAACGGCGCTGATGTCTATATATTGTTGCCTATTACTATGGTTATGATAAATAGTATTATTATGGGAAAAATGCACAATGCAGACAATTTCTCCTTTGCCCAATGTTAATCAAAGTTAAGAAGTGTGATTTCCACTTCTTATTCTTTGCAAATGTTCATTCTATTAAAGGGGACCCGCCACCCAAAAAAAAAATTCAAAATCCTAATTGATCACATAAGTCAAGCAAAATAAACTTAAATTACACTGTATATAAATTGTTTGAATCTTGTTTCCATCAGTCTGGGAATTCATAATTATAGCAAGCAGGCAGGAGCCATTTTGTGGACACTGTTATTAAGGCAAGTCTTGTATCATCTCAGAATCTTGTTTGTGCACCAGAATGGGGGACCTGATTATACAGGACTTTTATTATACAAATTTTTGTGTCTGGGTGACAGGTCCACTTTAATGCAGTTTATTGCATTCCATGCATAGATCTTACTTTCAACACCTGTATCTCACAACTATTACACAGGAACATCTGAAAGAATTCTACTTTCCTAAGGGCCTTAGTAACAATGTTATACAAACAGTATCAGTAAAATGGGAGGGGATATAGGAATGGATATCTGCAGTGACAAATACATTGGTGTGTGCCAATATTTTACTATGCTGCTATTAAGTCCCTAAAGACTGAGCCACACTTTTACACTAAAACTTGTTCAATTTGAAACTGTTCAATTAGCCAAATCCCACTATTGCATGGTATGAGAAAATACTATGTTTTGGAAAGTATATTAAAAAATTCATGTTCATCCCTGATGGCCTTGACTTTCCAGCTCGGTTTATTATTTAAGTCATGTGTTTTATTTCCGTGACATCATTGCAGTTCAGACTAACTGTATCTGGCAGTAAAAAGATATGGAATATTGCCACATTGTGTGTTTCTACACACTCTGCCTCTGTCCTGTGCAATCAGGAATATTGGTAGGTTTTCACCAGGTAAATGGAATTTAGGGAGGCTGACTGAGTGAGATGTGTTATGAGATATGTATAAATATAGGTATGTGGTCCATTATCTGGTAACCTGTTATCCAGAAAACTCTGATTTATGGCAAGGTCATCTCCCATAGACTCCATTATAATCAAATAATTAAATATTTTTTAAAAATGATTTCCTTTTTCTGTAGTAATAAAAAAGTACCTTAAACTTGATCCCAACTAAGATATAATTAGTCCTTACTAGATCTAAAACATCCTTATCATGTTAATATTTAAATGATTTTTTTAGTAAACTTAAGGTATGGAGATCCAAATTACAGAAAAGTCCCTTATCTGGAAACCCCCAGGTCCCGAGCATTCTGGATAACAGGTCCCATACCTTACCAAGATCTGCAGTTCCAAAGTCTGTGTCTTTCTTTGCTCTGTGATATCAGTATACTTTTAGAAATAAAAGTATGGGATCCCTTGTCAAGAAATCCATTATACAGAAACCACAGAATTATTGGAATAAAGTCCATTGAAGCAAATAATTCTAGTTTTTAAAAATGATTTCCTTTCTCTCTGTAATAAAAAAAAGTACATTGTACTTGATCCTTACTGAATGAATCCATATTCATGGCAAAACAATCCCATTGGGTTTATTTCAAGTTTAAATGATTTTTAGGAGACTTAAAGGGGAAGGAAACCTAGTTGGCGCAAAAACCCTACTGCGCATGCGCCAAAACGCCGTTCAAAGCAGGAAGAAGATTGCATGGAAGAAGATGTCGTCTGTGAACTCCGTGGACTGGACCTGCGCAGAAGGGTAAGTAACAAGTTAGGGGCATTTGCCCAGCGGGACGGGTAGGCCAGGGGGGAGGAGGGAGGGTGGGCAACACACGGGAGGGGGGAGGGTTTTTGCGCAAACTAGGTTTCCTTCCCCTTTAAAGGGCACCTATCACAGCCAAAATCAAACACATTAACAATCTGTCCAGTACAACCTAAACACGTTTAATCAAACTACATATATAGAAACTGCAGGTTTTAAAAAATCCCTTACTTTGTCAAATGAGTTCTTTCACTAAGGGAGGCCATACTGAGACTATAACAGAGACTATAACATACAAATTTCTGGAGCATGCTCAGATTGTAGCACTGCTTTGAGTATTCTACCCAGAATGTCTTGTTTTAGTAAACTCCTCCACTTGAAGTATCAGGAGATTTCCCTATCTTGTCCCCTGCTGGTGATGTTATTATGCAAATGAAGGGCACACACTAACTTCCAGCAGGTGGCAGCACTACTGTACAGCAGCTAACACACAGGTTTGGCTGATTTGAAAATAGCTTAGAAGGGTTGCTAAGCAACCAAGAAATTTCAACTGAGCATGTGCGAGATTTCAGAGCTACAGTTGGCTGGGAAGATATAGGTAGGAGGAGCCAGTGAATATATATATATATATATATATATATATATATATATATATATATATATATATATATATATATATAGATATATATATAGATATATATATATATAGGTATATATGTATATACAGGTATATATAAAGCACTACTCTACTGATAGATGATAGATAGATTCCTTTATTTGTCACATACAAAGTTATACAAGTACAAAATGCTGTAAAATGTACCCTGTTCATTCCAAAACTGTGTAATTTTGTAAATAACAGCACTCATGCAAAAAAAATAGTGCAATAGTCATACAACAAACAATGACAGTGAAATGCAATAAACAATACATACTAAATATATAATAAATAAAATGTAGTACCATATTTTTCAAAAAAACAGCTGCATTATGCTTATAATATGAAAATACATACTAAATTTCCTACTGTGAAACACTAATAATATCCATAAATTTGAGTGCATTGTGCATATATTGAAAACAATATGTACTTAAGTACTGTACATCTAAAATATCCCAAAAAGAAAAAAAATATGTTCATAGGTTCCTCAATATCAAAATAATTTAAAAAACTGTGGTGGCATATCATGATTAAGAAGCCTAATAGCCAAATATAATGATTAAGAAGCTAATGTTGCCAAATAATTGTTGTAAATACAGTAGAGCTACATTATTTATGCATATTTACATATCAGTGGCAGCGTTTTTAGTGGTTAGTGCTCCAAATTATGGCAACACCTCCTATCTGGAAAACCCCAGGTCCCAAGCATTCTGGATAATAGATCCTATACCTAGACTAAGAAAAAACTGCTATTGTCCTCTCTGTGTTACACAAACATAGCATGTTTAGTTCTGAAATTAATTTTATGACTTTTAAAAAATGCTTCATAGATAGTTTCATTTTATTACATCTCTGTTCTAATAGAGAAGTACTTAAACCATCCAGTATTATAGCATGCACTTTACATTTCTGCACTGCAGTTTTATGAAAAAAATATATGACAGTTTTTTCCCAATTACATTTCTTTTTTCTGAATGCATCACTGCCAGAACTGTCCAATACAGAATACAGACCTGATGCTCAGCCGTTAGGTGTTTATTCAATGTGTCAAGCTGTTATCTTGTTTGAAGACTATTCTGTATCTGAAAGTTTCTCATACTCCTGGAACAGATGTGTAGTGTTCTGTTTGATTAGATATATCCTGCAATAAAGGAAATATTGTGAATATGTTATTCAAATGAGGAGAATATCTATCTTTGTTGAGCTGATTTTCATACAGACTGTTAGCCTTAAACAAAAATCGTCAGCAGTTTTAGTAGGGGCATATAGGAGCACATTTACTCACTTTTGACTATGCAACCATAAAACCCAAGTTCAATTTGGATATCACTCGCCTTTTCAACAAGAGGTTGTTTGACCACAAATATTGAGTGTAAGTAAATCTACCCTGAAGTGTAAATTACAAAGCACAGAGAGAGATGATAAAGCTAATTACCAGTCCACTAACACGCCTCTGATAATGAGCTGCTCAAATCCTGCTGTATGGAAAAGGAGGGGTGTATTTTTTTTCAAAGGTGGAAAAGAAGCTCTGAACAAAATGACCTATTTATTAAGGGAGAGGGGAGGATGTTCAGTGAAACCCCCTCCCCCCCCAACATTTTAAAGTTGTAAAATATGTTTTTTTGATTAAAAGAATAGTCTGAATCCATTTTCAACAGAAATCCAGTGTATTGTGCTTTTCTTATTTTTTTATAAACCTTCTGATAATAGTACTCCTCAGCTCAAATGTTGTTAAACCAAAACTCCCATTGTACTTCAACATATTATTATTATGGGCTTCTGTAATATGGTGGTGTCCATGGCTGCATGGTGATGTCAGCTGCACTCGGCGGCTCATAACATCATTGTGCCGCATTTTGGTGCCAAATTAGAACTAAAGAGACGCCAGGGACCTGGGTTCAATGCCCAAATATAGGTTCTACTCCTGAGTGTTCCTGGGCATGCTATAATTCCTTATTGACTGATTCCTTCTTGCTTTGTTTACTGTCTCTGATAATTGTTGCCTGCTGCTGACTTCTTGCCTGGATATCATCTTTGAGCTTATTAATGCCTTGGGTACCATGAACTGGACTTAAATCTGCTATTCTGCAAAGCAGCTTCCTCCTTGGTCCCGACTCAATCTTACAAGAGCCGCTAGGTCTTGACAGGGTTATAGAGTGCTGATAATGGATCCTTAAAGCAATACAGCTAAAATAACCTTCTCATCTGCTTTTCAGAACATTGAAAGATGTGAAAGAAGCTACCAGTGTTTGACCCAGCACCCATAGTGGAAAAAGCTGTACATTCTGATCCTGTACCCCTGAAAGAGAAGATTTGCTCTCTGACCCTACAGAGTTAAGAAACAATTGTCTTCATTTTGACCCCATAACCCTGACAATACAGGACCCTTCTTCCCAAGTCCATGTCCCCTGCTTCATGCACTAACCACTCTGGTTACTCTGGCCTCTTGCTTTTTTTAGTCTCATTTGAATGCAACCATTGCCAAATTCACTAAAAATCGAAAGTTTCTCTTTTTACATATAATTTTGACATATTTTTCCATTTGTAATGAATAAGTATCCCCCCCTGATAATGTAACACTATGTCATACTTCCTTATAAATCCCGCTAAGTCCACATTCATGATATTTAAAACTAGAGTTCAATTTTCTTTTGCTTTAAATTTCTGTAATTTTCATCTATTTTATTGAACTCCAGCAGAGTCGTGCCCTTTTATTGCCACATGACATTGCTAATAATAAATATTCACCTTTTGTTCCCCCAAATGTATTCTGTTGGACTATTATGTTGAAAATAGCATGGCATTTGGTACAAAGAACATAATTAAAAAGGAATTGAAAGTGATGGTTATATGAATTGACGAAGAGCTAATATGTTTCACTCTCTGGAAAGCTGAAAATGAGCTGTAAGCCAGAAAACGTGGAAAATAAAAAATAAAACCTTTTGAATTGAAGCCCAACAGCACGTTCAGGAGTAACCCCAAGTCACACAATGGTGACTGAGAGGTGAAAAGTGAAACCTCCATAGGCAGAATGATTCCTATTTAATTGGTTTCTGTGGAAGCATTTGGGCAATAGATTGTTAAAGCAATACTGCAAAGTGAAAAAAAATGATTGGTTTTCCAGTGCCATTTGCAAGCTTAAAGGGTGGTTCGCCACCAAACAACTAGTTGTTTTCAGATAAAAAAAATAACAACCTTTTCCAATAACTTTCTATTTTCTATGTGTGACCGTTTTTCTGATATTGAAGTGTAAAGTGTTATTTTTCCCCTTCTGAACCAGCCCTGGGAGGGGGGGGGTCGCCGACCCTGTAAACTGTTCTAAATTGATACATTTCTTATCTTTGTCCCAGCTGAGCAGAATCTCTGGGTTTCATTAAAGGCAGCTGTTCGAATTGATACAATAGTTGCTAATATTCCAGAGACGCTGCTGAGAAATGTATCAACTAATGTGGCAAAATAGTAACAGTTTAGAGTCTGCACCTGAATTACTGACTGAGCTGCCAGACTCAAACACCAGAGACAGGAATATTAAACTTTAAACTTAGATTTTGGAAAAACAGTAAAAAATAAATAATGGAAAGCAATTGAAAAAAGTCTTTATTTCTGGTGAACAATCTAAAAACAACTGAATTTTAAAAAAAAGTGTTTGGAAGGTGAACAACGGAGAATCCTACATTTAAGCCCTGCCTGCTTTGTGTACCCAAGCTCACTGTTGCTTTTTTCATGGGATCATCATCATTTAACAAGAGACAGAAATAGCACAATGTTCAACATCCTGATGTCTGCCTAATTACAATGTCATATTGGTAAGCAAAAAATGCATAATAATCTCCTTATAATAGATAACAAGGGCAGGTAAAAAATATTCTAACTGCAGTATCTTCCTGCTTCTATAATGAAGTCTGGGCCATTTACCTTGGAGAGATACAGTAGGTAGTGCAATTGGAAACTTTAGGGCAGCTTCCTTGTTATCTAACAGGGGCTTGAAAGAGGCAAGGGTTTGATAAAAGTTAAAAGAACATTAGCATGAATGTTAATTTTGTGCAGTGTATGTTATTAAAGGGGACCTACCACCATAAAAAATAATTACAAACAGTGTTGGGTGATCTGTTCGGGGTCCACCGGTGGGATGTACCCTCCATCCAACACACCGCAGCCCCCCTTACTAACATTGCGGACCTGCTACATTCTCCTTGCAGCAGAGAGAGTGGAGAACCAAACCAAAGGAGCTGGCCAGGGTTAGCGAGGGCCCACCAGGTTTTTTTGTGGTATCATTTCAGCCCAGAGTCCAAATTCTTTTCTATCAAAATCATCTTTACTTACACTATAAAAAGTATTTAAATTTTGTTTCCTTCAGTCTTGGAATTTTTACAATCACAGCAAGCGGCAGCCGCTATTTTGTGAACTCTGTTGTTAAGTTTTGCATCACCCCAAAAACTTGTAACTGGCCCAGAATTGGGGACCTAACGGCTATGCCCAAGCACAGGGGTAAAGTGAGTAGTGCCGTGACATCTAGGAACTGCTGATTGGAAAGTGAAAGTAATTGTCAGGCATAGAGGTGGGATGGCAATATTTGATTGACAGCTCAGATTTGTAAATACAGTACATTTCTAACAGGAATGGATCTTTTAATACATAAAAATATTTGGGTTTCATGTTTAATTTGCAAAGGACTTTTCTTACACAGATTTTATGTGTGGTGACAGGTCGCTTTTAAAGGTAGAGGTTGTCAGATTGTTTCAGTTCAAGCCCAAACCTAAGGTCAAGTACTTGATCAGGACCCCTTTATTTCACAACAAGGTTACAAATATGTTGCTTGTTGCATCAGCCATTCAGCCATAGTTTCAAGAATATTGAGGGAAGTAAATACAATGTGCTCACCCCAAACTAGAGCTTAATTAACATTGAAGTTGGGCTTCCAATTAAATCTAGGAAAACCACACCTCTTTTTAATTGGCTGCCAGATTTAGGGCTCTTACTGATGAGCGGCTGTAGCTGCGCTAACCTGCGTTCCGCTTTTCTGCGTTCAGCTGCAGGGAGCGCAGGAATAGATGCATTACATTTTTTCCAATGGGGTTGTACTCACACAGGCGCGTGTAGGCGCCGAACGCAGGTTGGGACGCAACATGCTGCATTTTTCCTGCGTTCGGCACCTACACGCGCCTGTGTGAGTACAGCCCCATTGGAAAAAATGTAATGCGTCTATTCCTGCGCTCCCCTGCAGCTGAACGCAGAAAAACAGAACGCAGGGGAGCGCAGCTACAACCGCTCGTCAGTAAGAGCCCTAAGACTACCAGCCACTATTACAGGTTTCCCTAGCAGGGCTCCCTCCACAGTTATAGAATGGCCAGTTCAAAGCAACTTTTCAATTGGTCTTCATTATTTATTTTTTATATATTTTTTAAATGATTTGCCTTTTACTTCTAACTCTTTTCAGCCTTCAAATGGGGGCCACTGACCCCATCTAGAAAACAAATGTTATTTAAGGCTACAAATGTATTGCTATTGCTATTTTTTATTACACATTTTTCTATTTAGACCCTCTCCTATTCATATTCAAGTCTCTTTTTGAGATCAATGGGTAATTTGAACCCTAGCACCATATTTCTAAAATGGCAAAATGGAGAGCTGCTGAATAAAAAGCTAAATAAAGGGGCAAATTTACTAAAGGGCAAAGTGACTAACGAGGGTGAAAATTCGCCAGTGTGAAGTCATTTCGGTACTTCGCTGGTTTACTAACAGCTACCGGCGTAACTTTGCTAGCGAAGGAGATCGACTCTAGTGGTACTTCACTCCCTAATGCCAGGCGAATTTGCACTCTGGCGAATGGACGTAACTATGCAAATTCACAAAGATGCGGATTTTACTGAACGTTACCTCTTGCGCCAGACTTGCTTTCGCCACCTCAGACCAGGCGAAGTGCAATAGAGTAGATAGGAGTTCCTCAAAAAATTGTTGAAAATTTTACTAAGTCCCAAAAAACGCTAGCGTCTTTTCCTTTTTCAGGGTGATAGGCTGAAAAATAGCTTAAACCTTTTTTGGGGTAACCGGCTTCCCCCCTACATTTCCTAACATATGGCACATAAACTATACACTGGGCTCATATGTAAGGCATTAAGCCGTCACTGCCGAATTTTCTGAGGTTAGTGAATTTGCCCCAAAAACTACAAATAATAAAACATGAAAACCAATTGCAAATTGTCTCTACATCGTACTAAAAGTTAATTTAAAGGTGAACAACCCCTTTAAGGTATGTAATGACATGTTATGGTTAAAAACAGAAAAGCTAAACCCTTTCTTTGGAATGGATATAATTCGACATCATTATAATTTGTTGACATTTATTTCCGAAAACGTAATTCTTTGTGGCTTTGTGGCTTATCACACTTGAAAATAATCTTTCCAAGTATAACTATCCATCGACCTGTATTATCGAAGGATACTGACTACTGCCCCAGTTTACGCAAGCCTTTTGTAAACATAATAGTGATTAAACTGGAAATGTAGCTGTTGGTGCAACCTTGTTTATTGGCTCTATCTTCCTTACACTATGTGGGAATGCATTGCAGCATGACAAATTCCTACTTGGCTAGGCTTTGATCTCCTTTTTAGAAAATACAATTACCAAGCCCTGAACTATATGTAGAAAATAAATCAGCACTGCAAATAGCATAACAAAAGACCACTGTTTCAGTCCATAAACTGACACTTCTCTAGTGCGAAAGAAATTATACAACAAGGTGCTATTTAAACTAGAAATAACATCATTACAGCTGTGCGAGTGATTTCCTGGCTCCAGTCTATAGCTCCATGTAATGATGTCATAGTCAGGAGAGCAGACTCACAGGGTACATCAAAAGGAGTGAATCAACACTTTAATTGTGGGGCGTGCCGAGCTGAACACAACCTTTGACTCTCCAGTAAACTTTTTTGTAACGGCTGTAAAATTATGAGCGAATTATCGCTGAAAGTAATGTTAGTTCTGCATATATTAATAAAATTAGAACTAGACTCCAAATCACTTGAATAAATGCTAGTGTTAGAAACACAGGAACACCTTTACTATTCAAATCTCTGTTTCCCCTTTCCCTAAACCTACAAGTCTAATTTGTTCCAGGCTGTTACTCATGGCTGTGCTTGGTGCTCACAGGGGTTGTTCACTTTCCTAACACTTTTTTCAGTTCAATTGTTTTCAGATTATTCTCCAGAAATAAAGTCTTTTTCCAATTACTTTCTTAACGTTTTTTCAAAATCTTTAAAGTTTAAAGGGAAACGCTGGCTTCCAAACCAAAATTTGATAAAGAGGCCACATAACACAGAAACCCCTAATATACCATCACAGTTACCTGTTTCTTCAAAAAGTATGAATAAATGCCATTTTCTATGCTGAAATCCAGCTGTTTAATAGTTCTTCTCTTTCTGCATCATTTGAAATCCTGGCAGGGAAAATATTCTTCTCCACTGCTTACAGAGAGCATGCAGGAACTACATAACCCACGATGCATTGCACAGTGATGTTCCTTTCCTTATTGAAATCCCGTGTTCAGAGAATTGTGGGGTTTGGAGGATGCAGGCTGAGGACAGCTGGCTGTTGATACAAAGTAACAGTAGTCAGACAGCTCAGCAAAGTAGTCAGAAAGATCAGCAGGAGAGCAGGGGGCTGTCAGAAACCTTTAAAAATCATGAAAAATCCACTTATTTTTTAATTGATGTATACTGCAAAGTTGTTTGAAATTATGTTTATTTTTCAAAAAGCTTAACTTATGTTTTTGTGGAGTTCCCCTTTACTGTTCATGTTTCTGTTAGAGTCCTGCAGCGGGTCGGGTACCCGTAAAAACCTGCAGTTGCGGATAGAAGTTCCGGGTGCGGGTATAGAAGCGGGTCGGAGGTTTTGCGGGTCGGGCCGCTGGTCTTCTAATTAGCGATATTTATTACTTTTTTTCTGGTCACGTCTACTTCCGATGATGTCACTTCCGGTTTACAATGACAGCACTTCCTGATTCTTGATGGTCAGCGGGTCACGGGTCCGGTTGCGGATAAGGTAGCGGGTCCAAGCGGGTAAGAATGCGCGTTGCATCTCCAGTTTGCAGATTGCAGGTTGCCGGTACGGGTCCCAAAAAATGGACCCGCACAGGACTCTAGTTTCTGCTGTTTCAGTCTGGCAGCTCAGTAATTCAGGGGCAGATTCTGAACTGTTACAATTTTACAACATTTAGTTGATACATTTCTCAGCAGTATCTGTAGAGTATTAGCAACTATTGTATCAATTTTAATAGTTGCCTGTAATGAAATCTGGGGATTCTGCTCAGCAGGGACAAAGATAAGAAATGTATCAACTAAATGTATCAATTTAGAACAGTTTACAGGGTCAGCGACCCCCCTCCCAGAGCTGCTTTAGACAGTGAAAAATGAAACTTTACACTTCAATATTCGAAAAATGGTCACAAATACAATAGAAATAATTGGAAAAAGTCTTTATTTCTGGTGAACAATCTGAAACCAACTGAACTGTTGGAAGGTGAACAACCCCTTTAACAGTAATGCACAAATCCAGGGCAAATAAATAGAACCGCAGCTAAAATACAAGGTGCTCCTCCTCTGTCAGTTCTCCTGCCCTTGTTGACCGATGTATGCTCCCTGACATCTGGCTGTCTATTAAGGGTAAATACACATTTGCGATTCTGTCTTTGTTTGTTTTATTTTATAGTTATTTTTAGAATCATTTTTTTCTCAACATAAGAAAAAAATGCAAATATGACATAGTTATGGGATCTCAAATATATAAATATGTATACAAATAACAAGAAGACCATCTCCCATAGACTCTATTTTAAGCAAATAATTCATTTTTTTATCAATTATTTTCTTTTTCTCTGTAATAATAAAGCAACACCTTGTACTTGATTCAAATGTTGCACTTATTGATGCTATTTATTGAAGGTACTTGTGCCACACGCTATGTTCACTACTGTATACTGTAGTTAAGTGCTATTGCGTCTGTATTTTCTGTAGAATTGTGTGCAAGTGCACCTACTTATTCTGTGGAACCCTGGCACTGTAGTCTCCCTGAACGTAGTGGTAATTCCAGGGTTCAATAAGAATTGCACTTTGAATCAGGCATGAGCCCTCATTTCATATACCAGCAATGTGTTTTGATGGGGAAAGATTTGAAAAGTATTAGTTTAGTCTGAACTTTGCTAAAAGCAAACAGTCTTGTGATCTCATTCGCTAAAGAGAAATGATTTATTGCTGGAAAATGTACTACATTCATTTCTATTAAAAACTCAATAATTTACAAAAAATGATGTCATAAATACAGGGTTATAAATGGACTCAGGAAATCTAAATGCGTGCAAGGTAAATCTGTGAATAGGACCTTTGTTACTCTCTCTCTTTACACTATGAGCGTTATAAATCTCACACAATGCTAAATATCTCTAACCCTTTCGACACCCCTTTTGTCAGTGTTACACTCAACGTGTGGTGTTTACCTGATGGCACGGGACAAACCTGAGCCCCTCCACAGTAGCATTGGGAAAGACTGGGTACCTGCTACTTACTAGCACAGCGCCTCCATCTAGTGGGATCCGGGAATGCACCAATGGGTGGCCCCACTAGGAACAAAGTAATAGTAAACACACAGTATTTAGTAAACGGAATAACTGTTGATCTGAATTAAATGAGTCCTAACCAGGTAGAAATAGGGACCTCACTATCTAACTCACTTGCGCTAACAATCTGAATAACTAAGATAATTCCTTTAATGTATTTCTACAACATAGTCTCTGAATCTTCAACATCTCCTTTAGGGTACTGTCCCATTAAACAGGATACTCACTCCAAAAGTCTCTTTGGATGATTCACATAGACCCTTCAAGCGAGTCCAGCACTTGCAGCCCTGCAGTGCCACTACCAGCCCCTTTGGATATTCCCCTGCTGATGCTGGTTTCTCCAATCTGGATTTCTTACACAATCTCTGTCACTTCATGCACATTATCTGGCATCCCTGTGCCAGCCTGATACAATTGTCTGCTTTTGGTAGGGCCTTCCGGCAGTTCCTCTCTCTCTCTCTCTCTCTCTCTCCCTGTCCATTTTACATTCAAGTTTTTTCATTAATAAGAAAACATTCGAGTTGTGAATTTCAAGGTATAAAATCCTCTCAAACAAATAACCACTTAAAGGTGAACAACCCCTATAAATATTTTTACAGCCAGAGGACCCAGTTGATTATTGTGAGTTGCAACTTCTCAGTGCACTATAGGAATAAAGCACAACGTGCCCTTTAGGCAATATACACTTATTGATAACCACTTGTGTGATTTTTACCATATCTGGAGAAAAGAGAAATAAAATGTGGCAGAAACCTGCAAAGAGCAAAACCTGCTTGTAGACTGTGTGTGTCAGTCCAGGGAAGCCTGCAAACATAATACACCTTTTTGTTGCACCTAGGTGGTGGGCCCTGGAGGCAATATATCCATCCGGAGTGCTTGGAAAGAAAAATAATTTTGAGACAGATGGTGTCAACAGACCTATAAAGGACTAAACAATAAACAGCGAAATATATATAGACTAATGGATTTGTCCGGATGAACACAAGTATTTGCAGTCAGGTTTTGTTCTATTTAGAGTCCAATTATTTTCACAGTTTCACATTCAGTTGGCTTCTCTGAAATACATTTGTGTTTGGCTGGCTGCTATGGAAAATGTACGGTCGTTGATTGAAAGAAATATCGCTCTTGCTTACTTTGAAGAATAATAAAGAAAGAAAAATACTCTTGGTTGTGGTATGAAAATAGAAGCAGCAGTAACATATACCTTGCTCAGGAATGTGGGCTGGATAGCAAATATGTCCAGAAATAGCCAAACAGCAGAAGAATGTGCTTGTTAATGAACTTCATTAGACGCATCATTTTAAAGAAAATATTCTACAACGTAAAGTTTCATATTGTATCTTCCTGCTTTAATTTCTAAGAAATTTCCAAATGGAGAGGTTATAACATATTGGTAAATATGCTCCATGAGCCTTATTATGTTTGGAAGATCTTCAAAAAAATTTGTGACTATATATATATATATATATATATATATAGTGAATAAAGTACCAATAAGTTACCAAGGAGTTTCATGACCATATAAAAACACGAGGCTGAAGGCCGAGTGTTTTTATACAGGTCATGGAACTAATATCCTTATATTTTGCAAGTGGGGGTTCTTTATTTATTATAATACACACATTTCAATGAGTCATGTGACAGAAATGACATCAGAACTCACCGTTTATAACTGATGACATCACTACTCACCGTTTATAAGGATATAATTTACAGGATATTCATGGCTTTTGTGTATTTTATATATATATATATATATATATATATATATATATATATATATATATATATATATATATATATATATATATATATATATATATATATATATATATAGAAGCTCCAGACCACACACTCATTTAGACCACTGCGCACATCCTTAACATAGGAGAGACATAAGCAATACTTTGCTTCTTAATAGACATTATACCATATTCCATTGTGTTGCTGAGGTCAGCAGGGGTTGTGTCATTTCACATGACAGCAGATGACAACTACAGGATTGTAATTTACCTGGATGGTTATGTTCCTGCTTTTCTTCTCCACTTCTAAAAGCTTTGCTGAATTTCATACTCCCTCCGACCCTCCTCTATAGATAAATTTGACCCATTGAAAATTATAAATATAATACAAATTTGATATTCAATGTATTTGTACTCAAATTTTACAGTAGGAGTCAAATTGTTCTTTAAAATACGCAAGTCAAAATGAGTGACAAGACACAAATGACATCAGTTAGCACTGATTATAACCGTTGACATCACTAAGCACTACTTATCTACTTTGATTCCTTCCTTACATGGGCTATCTATAGTTTACCTGTGATTAATGTGTACAATTTGTATGCAGTTTGTCTCTGCAACAAAATATGGAACAAAACATAAATTGTTACAGACATGTATGACTCCCATTGTCTATCATGCAAAACAATATTCTGTTTTTTCAAATTACTTTTCCTGAGAAAATCACCAAATGGGATATTACGCCAAACACTTCACCGCTTTTGTTGCTTATTTATTTGTTTTACAGCAACTTTGTTTCATCTGTATTTTTGTGGCCTAGTCCATAACCTTATATTTATCTCAACTGGACTCCTTCTTGACATTTTGGTTCCTAAACCAAAACCTTGTACAGGTATGGGACCTGTTATCTAGCATGCTCAGGACCTGGGGTTTTCTGGATAACAGATCTTTCCATAGTTTGGATCGTTATACTGTAAGTCTGCTAGAAAATCATGTAAACATTAAAAAAAAACAATAGACCCAATAAACCCAATACTGTTTTTTCTTCTAATGAGGAATAATTATATCTTAGTTTGGATCAAGTACAATGTACTGTTTTAATATTACAGAGAAAAAGGAAATAGTTTTTCTATTTTCTATTTTATGTAGTATTCAACCTATTTTATCTAGTTGCTCATACAGAGAATGATTTGCTCATTAGATTAGGGTGCCAAACAAACTGACCTTTGCTCCAAATGGTATAATAAGTTGGTCAATTCCAGACCCAGAGGGAAGACCACCACTTGTCTGCCTGGCTCCTATGATGAAGCTGTTGCAGATGTTGATGTTCAGCAATGCCCTAGGCCTACCCCAGTCTATTGAGAATTTCATAGATAAGCATTAGTATCGTCATTGAGTGGTGGTAGTTAAGTATGAAAGGTACGCTTTGAATAGTCTTGAAATATCTAAATGATAAAGATAATGGATGGTGGCAAAACATCTTATTTTGGTAAAATAACCAACTAACATGCTTTGAACAGCTGGTTAACAAGTGATTCAGCAGTACATGCCAGGAGTGTGAGAAGGAGAGTAAGTAAGTATACCAACCCATGAACATTATGCACTCCTATGCTAAACAGAGCCCCATACATACGCCCACTTAAACAATGGGCCATATTGACCATTTGACAAATATTAGATTATTTATGACACTTGCAGAATCATCAGTCCCAGATTGCATCCATGGGGCAAATTTACTTACCTCCGAAGTTGCGCTAGCGTTGGTTTTGCGGCACTTCACCAGGCGAAGTTTCGATAGGGTGCTGCTAATTCACTAAATTCCGAAGTTGCGCTCAGCTAGGCGAAAGGTAGCGAAGTTACGCTAGCGTTAATTCTTAAAGCGAAGTTACGCTAGCAAACGTTCAGTAAAATCCGCAAGTTAGTGAATTAGCGTAGTTACGTCCCTTTGCCATAGTGCAACTTTGGCCTGGAGTTAGGGTGCGAAGTAGCACTTCGCTAGCGAATTTACGCCAGCACCTGTTAGTAAATTGGTGAAGTATGAAATGACATCACACTGGAGAATTTGCAAAAGCGTTTTAGTGAATTTGCCCCCCTAGACTTCTTTGTGGTCAACAGGATTTTCCATCAAGCCTTATCAATATACGTATATGTATGAGCCAAAAGAGTGCCAACTCAGTCAAGAAAAGCTGGGTTGGCTTGTAAAGTCTTGCTAAGTATGTGCCTCTTAAGAGAAAAATCAAGAACATATAACTGCATTTTCTGTATAGCCCTAAATAGCGCTATATAGTAAGAATTAGGTATTTATGCTATTAGCAGTGCAATGCTTACTGAAGTAGTTAAGGGGATTTAAGCCTGTTGCGCTTCAATGGTCTTTGTTCTACAGTTCCCAGTATACACAGCTGTAGAGCCTGAAGCTAGAGATCTCTTACATAGACTGATGACATAACACAGTTATGGTGTCATTTATATGTGCAGGTGCAAGTACCTGTCACACAGAAGAAGCCAGGGAGTAGGGGTATAAGCAAGAATAGTGAACAGCAGAAGAAAAACTGACTCAATTAGGTGCTTACCTGGAAGGCTTATTTCGCAATATTATGGAGTCTAAATGACTTTTGCACTTAATTCTAATTATACCTTGTTTATTATCTTTAATAGACTTTTTAAATGCACATTTGCAGAAAACGTTGTGGAATGTGTCTTTCAGTGGTAAGAACTCCTAGTGACACATCGGAAAGGTTGGGAAATCTGTCTGACTGGAGCCTAAGATTTCTTTCTAAATACACGGAGCTTGTTTATTATTCACCGTCCTTTAGCTTTGTCAGTTCAGGGAATATTCTCTATTATTCACAGTTAACGTATATCTTAAGCAGGGGGAATAGATATTAAGCTGTTAGATGGATGATTGATATTGCCTGGCTGAAATTCTGAAATACGTAGAATAGCAGAATAAACATCATTCAATCCATGGAATTTTGAACAGAATCACTGCATAATGATTTTCCCAGAAGTCATAAGGTGATCACAACTTGTATTTCTTATGTTATTAGTACTTTATGAGTGGATTTTCTTTACACTGGGTCTACCACGTTGTGCACTTTGTCTTATAAAGCACTCTTGCTGGTTTTCAAGCAGAACGTTTCTATGAAGCCAAGCATTACAGTTTGTTATGTTACTCCACCCTATTTCTTGCCTATAATGGGTAATGATGTGACTAAGCAGCAAGTCCTACCTAGGCCTGCTTTGAGGGTTTTTTTTTTCAAAAAGTCTTTCTCACTCAACAATGAGCCAATGTAACAGTCTTTGTGGAGAGGAGGGATTCAGTTTCTTACAAATATGGTTCAATAGGATGTGGAGTCTTTTAAAAATGTTAGATCTACTTCTTAGAGGTCTAACAATATAACGGGCCTTCTATTCTAGCACCCCATCCTCATGCAGGCTGAAAGACCACTAACCTTCTGGTCCCAGACCCTTAACCCTAATGCATCCTTTGGTGTATAATCTAAATAAAGATTAAACTCTCCTGGAGGTGCTCCATATGAGCTTTAAATAGGCTACCTTAGGGGAAAACAATTCCTCCAGCCCACTACTGTAGACCTACCCCAGCATATTGAGAATTCCATAGACAAAGATTTTTTTTGTCATTGAGTGGTGGTAGTTAAGTGTGAAAAGTAAGTTTTGGATAATCTTGAAATATCTAATGATAATGGAGGGTGGCAAAATAACTTATTTTGGTAGATGCCCACCAGATAATACCACCAGATAATTGGTGGATGCCCACCAGATAATACTACCAGATAATACCAGAGAAAGTCCAAAAAAAACAGGCTTTGAACAACTGCAATAAATTAAGCGCCATTTGAAAATCTAGCCCCATGGAGAAAAAATTGGGCTCAGAACACAGCTCACATAATCAAATGAGAGCACTGCATTTAAGAATTGTCTTTAGCAGGCATTCATTTCAGGGTTTATTTTTGTGCTTTGTGTCAGGGAAATTCAGTTTCTTGGTGCTATGCATGCCCTGGAGCTTCAACCTTGTTAATCATGAATGACAGGCAAGGTAATGGTGTGTCCAGGTGATGCACCTGTAGTATGTAGCAGAGGTAGGTGCAGCCAGATCTGTGTACTTAAATGAGCACAACTCTTTGCAACTGAGAGAGAATACAATTCTGGGTATGCAGATTCCTATGAGCCCCTCTTACTTGGATGGATACTGTTCTCAAGCTAGCCTTGGTCACTACTACTATGGCCTTGAAGGCAGAGCCAGGGAAGGTCCTCATAGGCTTGGCTATCTTTTTTTGGTCGAAGTATAATCCTTCAATCGATGGATTAAAATCCTTCGAATCGTTCGATCGATGGATTAAAATCCTTTGAATCGTTCGATTTGAAGGATTTAATCGTTTCATTTGAACGATTATTCCTTCGATCGTTCGATCGAATGAATTGTGCAAAATCCTTCGACTTCGATATTCGAAATCGAAGGATTTTAATTCGCCAGTCGAATATCGAGGGTTAATTAACCCTTGATATTCGACCCTTAATACATCTGCCCCTTAGTATTTGCCAGCATTGACACTCATTTGCTCCATGTAACATGAGAAAAATGAAATATTTTGGTGGAGATTTTGAAACTTCATCAATATTTTAATAGATAAACTCTCTTGACTTGGTTCTGAAAACCATATGTTCTTTTATTAAACATTGCTGAGGCTTTTTAAAACATGAAGACAGCCAAAGGCTGTTTTTGTATTCGGATTACACTGAATCAGAAGTGAATGACCAATGTGTAAGAAAGTGTAACAAGCCAGTTAGCTGTCATGTTAGGGGAAAAAGAAAACTTTATATTGGATCAGGAGACGTGTTTGGTGCACATTCCCACTGAAGTGAAAGTTATCAGATGCAAAAGAGGCTGCGGAACATTGACTCCAGGAATAACTCCTGCTATTACAACATATTCTTGATTCAAGTGAACCTTTATGTATTAAAACAGACCTGCCATACAGAGAGAATTCATAGTGACTCACAACAGTCAACAAGGGAAACTGCATAGTTGGAGCAGCTCTCTTTCTCAGTACCAGTTCATACCATAACTATGGACATCCTAGGTATAATAGACTAGGGATGCACCGAATCCACTATTTTGGATATGGCCGAATCCCTGAATCCTTCGCAAAAGATTCGGCCTTATACCGAATCTGAATTCTAATTTGCATATGCTAATTAGTGGTGGAAAGGGGAAAACATTTTTACTTCCTTGTTTTGTAACAAAAAGTCACGAGATTTCCCTCCCCACCCCTAATTTGCATGTGCAAATTAGGATTCGGGTTCGGCCAGGCAAAAGGATTCGGCTGAATCCGAATCCTGCTGAAAAAGGCAGAATCCTGGCTGGATCCCAAACCTCCTGGATCCTGGGTGCATCCCTATAATAGACAGATACTGCCAATACAGAGGTCTTACATATATAATACTGGAACCAAAAGATTATATTTTTCTGACGCTTGCTGATCCTTGCTTCATATATATATATGGTCTAACTTCTAGAAAAAGTTCCATGAAGGGAGGATGACATTCCTGATTCATGGAGACTGTGTGAGTATACAATGAATCGGTGGCCTCATGAGTAGATCACTTGGGTGGCCAAATTCATATGCAGAAATACTCTCCAAAAATATCTGCCTTCCTAAACCTACCTCTCTATGTGGCTCTATATGATGTAGTCAGGAGGAAGCTACACTTTCTATGATGTAACCATCCCATTGGCATATTGGTCATTGAATTACAAACTAAACTAGCCCTCACCCAGTGTTGAGCTCCAAGATTCAAGTCATGCAAGAATTTCAAAATAATCATTTGAGATAATTTAAGACACTTGCTTTGGAAAAGCTTACATCCATAGTGGCTTAGAGCATCTGAATACAGCCTACAAGCAATATAAATCTTTTCTGTGGGCAAGGTAATAAAACATACAGTATGCTGCTCTGGATTGTGTCTTCCCACAAACCCATTGTCTGTGTGTTAGTGAGTCGCTGACAATCCCCTTAAATGTCTTACAGTAACATGAAATAACTCCACATGCTGAGCGATGCAGACCTCCTGACCTGCTGATATAAACAGCATGCTATTTCCTTAACTCCTTCACTGCCCTGCTGACCTTTTTTTATTATCTCAGTATGGATTCCATTAACCGTGTTTCAGACTTTAATTAGTTTTGTCATTAAGTGGTGTTATATGATATATTTCAATTGTAATGGATGCTGGAAACGTATCTTGTTTTTGAGCTGCCATCAAATAACAATTTAAGCTCAACCAACATGCTGTATAGACATGCAGATGGACACTCTACATTGGATGGCTCTCTATAATTAAAATTAGCAGTGCTGCTTTCTATTTTATGTTGGCTGCTCATACAGTGTGAGATTCATAGTTTAGGGGGCCCATTTACTTAGTTTGAGTGAAGGCATAGAGGAAAAATAGTTAGAATTTAGAATATGGCTACTTCGACCATCGAATGGGCTACTTCGACCTTCGAATCGAACGATTCAAACTAAAAATCGTTCGGCTATTCGACCATTCGATAGTCGAAGTACTGTCTCTTTAAAAAATTCTTCGACCCCCTAGTTCGCCACCTACAACCTACCGAGGCCAATGTTAGCCTATGGGGAAGGTCCCCAAAGGCTTCCTAACAATTTTCTGATCAAAGGAATATCCTTCGATCGATGGATTAAAATCCTTTGATTATTCCTTCGATCGTTCAATCGTAGGAATAGCGCTAAATCCTTTGACTTCGATATTCGCAGTCGAAGGATTTTACTTCAACGGTCGAATACCGAGGGTTAATTAACCCTCGATATTCTACCCTAGGTAAATCTGCCCCCAAATGTCCCCTGCATTCCTACAATGTATAACTTTATCTGGGCAAGTAACACTTCAGTGGAAGTAAGATGTCTATGTATACAGTGTAAGTATTAGCTCATAATCCAAAAATTACATAGTCCCAGCTGCACCTTTGCATTGTGTGAGGGCTGAGTTATTGGTACATCTCTACATGAACCTTATGCACACATAATCACCCATTCTGCTCTCTCCCTGTATTTCCCTAGCCCAAAAAAGTGTAACCTTTGGGTAAGAATTAGAGTTAGGGAGGATAATGTAGGATGGCTGAGGAAGGAGCATGGAGGAGGCTTGACCAGAGAGGTGGAACTCCTGAGACCTGGCAGCTGATGCACATTACAGGGAGGGAGCAGAATAAAATGCAATGTGGGCATAAGGTTCACATAAAGATTTACAGGTATGGGACCTGTATTCCAGAATGCTCGGGACCTGGGGTTTTGACGATAAGGGATCTTTCAATAATTTGGATATTCATACCATAAGTCTACTAGAAAATCATGTAAATATTAAATAAACCCAATAGACTGGTTCTGATTCAAATAAGGATAAATTATATCTTTAGTTTGGCTCAAGTACAAGGGACTGTTTTATCATTACACAGAAAAGTTAGGTTATTTGGATAAAATGGAGTCTACGGGAGACGGCCATTCCGTAATTCGGAGCTTTCTGGATAACAGGTTTCCAGATAAGGGATCCCATGCCTGTACCACTAAATCTGCCTTGTACTGTGAACAGCAAATGCAGGACAATGTAATGGCCAGAGAATGTTCTAATATGTACAATGTATATGTGACACTAGCCTAAAAATGAGGGGGTTATCTACTAAAATCCCAATTTATCACATATTTTATTTTAAAAAACCACGACCAAACTCCTATGCCAGATTTTAGTGTATTTATTAATTAAAAAAACTGTATTTAATTGGATTGTGAAAAAACCTGATAAAATCGAGTGAAATTTCGGATCATACAAATTTTTCTGGCTTTTTTTCTCAAATCGCTCGAGTTTTTGACCGAAAATAAAAAGTCAGATTTTCGGGCAAAAACCAGCACAAACCACAATAGCTTCACATTAAAATTGGTGCCTTTACCCATGGACTTATACAGGACCTTGACAGGTCCTAAATGGCGGATTCAGGCTTTTTGCAGTATCGGGGGATAATAAATCTTGAAAAATCTAGGTTTTTGTTTCCGTGAAAAATTTTAGTTTTTGGCAAAAAAAGCTGAATCAGAAGAATTTGAGGTTTAGTAAATAACTCCCAAGCTGGTCACCCTTGCAATTATTTAAGTAAATGGGGTATTTAAAGGGCCTACATATCCATTTCCCATCTATAATCAAATGAAAGTATCAAGATGTGAATAATGTTCTAGGATAACAGGTCTTTCATTAGTTTGGATCTCCATACCTAGGGGCTGATTCACTATGGGTCGAATATCGAGGGTTAATAAACCCTCGATATTCGACTAGGAATTGAAATCCTTCGACTTCGAATATCGAAGGATTTAGCGCAAATTCTGCGATCGTACGATGGAAGGATTATTCCTTCGATCAAATCCAACGATCGAAGGAATATCCTTAGATCAAAAAAACTTAGGCAAGCCTATGGGGACCTTCCCCATAGGCTAACATTGACTTCGGTAGCTTTTATCTGCCGAACTAGGGGGTCGAAGTTTTTTTTAAAGAGACAGTACTTCGACTATCGAATGGTCGAACGATTTTTACTTCGAATCCTTCGATTCGAAGTCGTAGTCGAAGGTCGAAGTAGCCCATTCGATGGTCGAAGTAGCCCAAAAAATACTTCGAAATTCGAAGTTTTTTTACTTCGAATCGTTCACTCGAATTTAGTGAATCGGCCCCCTAATGTCTACTAAAACAAATCATTGAAACATTAATTAAACCCATTAGAATTGTTTAGCCTCCAAAAAGGTTTAGTTATATCTTAGTTGGGATCAAGTACAAAGTACTGTTTTATTATATCAGAGAAATGAAAGGAAATCATTTTTAAAAAATGGAATTATTCAATTAAAATAGATTCCATGGGAGATGGCCTTCCTGTAATTTGGAGTTTTCTGGATAACGGTTAATATGCATGGACCAGAACTCTGACTTTATAAGTACTAGTACACTTTAAATTCAATTCATTGTAGAAAACTCTTAAAGAGATACTGACACCTGAAATTAAACTTTTTTTTTTACATCTATTATAATATTGGCTTTGCAAGCTACTTCTAACTTTGCCATAAAGTATTTGCATGATGCTTTTACATAACCTGTCTGATCCCCCATGTTCCTGTATGAGGGGGCTGCCATATTTGTGCAGCAGGAGTTCGTTAGCATTAGAAACTGTAACTGACAGGCTGAGATGGGACAGTCAGGTTGGCAAAGTCAGAGTGTCAGAGAGTCAGGCTTAGGAACTTCAACTAACAATTATATACAAAAACAAACCTCTCAGCAAAAAATGATCAACATGACCTATAGGTAACATTTAATGTGCATTCATATGCTAAAATTCATTTTTTAGTGTCAGTATCACTTTAAGTTAACAATGAAAGGAATTGCTTTCAAAAATAGAATCTAGTAAGCCATCCTGTTTTCTCTGACATCCCACCAAAAGTAAATATGGTCATTTAAGTTGGCTTGCTGAGTGGCAGCATTGCCTTTGTGCTTCACTTGAGCTGCATTCCAAAAACTTCAACTGCCACATAAGAAAAAACAAATGTGATAGGGAGAAGTCAGGCAAAGTCAATTCTCTAGTTCAGCAAAGATAGAGTATCTTGCTGGCATAACTCTTATAAACAGTTTAGTAAAGAAGAGAATGTTCCTTATGTTTCTCAGTCTTGTTGGCAGATGTGTAATAAAATAATTTCATCCAAGAAATCAGGATTGCAAAAAAAATGAATTATCAGCTCTGTGGCATGTAGGCTAAATAATCGGATCATGTAGAAATGAGCATATTTGTGGCCAGCTTGCACTGACATTGGCTGAACTCGGACTTGTTACTTACATCTTAACATACCAATGCTCATTTTCTCCTACTGCATCTCCTCTGCTCCTTAGAACCTCTTCCCTGACAAAATATATCACCTGCCAGTCCCTTTCTACAGGGCAGTACAGATTTCAAATAATGGAGTATTGGAGAACACAGACACAGTTCTTCATTTTTTGGTGTTCTAGGTTTTCAAAACTTTGCAACTCACGAGTTAGCAGACTTCCCACTGTAATGGTGACCAGAGCTGAAGATAATTGGTTTAGCTGAGTTTCATTGTGCTGATCTCAGTTCCTGTTAATACCACCCCCCAAAATATCCATTTTGAGCTTTGTATGTTAAAGTGTTAGCAGCAAGAAGCAAACATAAAAGCAATATTCTGGCAGCAAAAGACCACATTCAATTCATTGAGAAAAACTTTTGTTGTGGAGGTTTGTCTAATGAAAACTTAAAAGAACTTACCATATAAAATTCTATTCCTGAACAAGTATATTTTTTTAGCTGTAATATTGTTGTGTAGGCAAATATCTACGGTCATTTTGCTTGATCCTGTGTTTTCAGAAAGAGCCAACACTTCATTATGGAACTGCTTTCAGACAGGCTGTTGTTTCTCCTACTCAATGTAAATGAAGAAGTGACAGTGGGACTTGGATTTTTTTGGATATTGAGTTTTATTCTCATATATAGCAGAGAGCTATTATCTTGTGTCAGGGAGCTGTTATCATGTTACATTCCCATTGTTCTGTTGATAGGCTTCTGAGGGGAAGAGAGAGGGGTGATATCACTCAAAGTTGCAGTTAAGAGTAACAAGTAACAAGAGCACAAGTCACATGACTAGGGGCACCTGGGAAACTAGCAACATATTTAGCCCCATGCCAGCTTTCCAAATGAAGAATAAAAAAATCTGTTTGCTCTTTTGAAACATGGATCTCAGTCAGGGTCGAACTAATGTCCAGGGCCCGCTCCGACCCCCCGCACCCCTACTGTGATACGCCAAGCGCACACAGATGAAGGCTAATAAATAAATAGGTGCCACGCACATGGGAAGATGGAGCTGCGCGGCACCTAAAAAAACGTTTTTTCCCCCGAATATGATCAGGAGAGGGGACTGGCCCGGCGGGGGCCCATTAAGGGTCGGGGCCCACCGTTTTTTTCCCCGGCGGGCCAGTCCGACACTGTTCACAGAGCAGAATTCTTCTAGAGCAGCACTATTAACTGATATGTTTTGAAAAAACATGTTTTCCCGAGATAGAATACAAGGAAATTTGGAATTGAATTGAGATATTTGTTGTTAAGTTGAATCTGGCCGATAGGGTCAGCCTGGCTTATGTTTTTAAAGGAACTTTTGTAGCAGAATTTAAAAAATACTTTAAAATTAGAAAAAAAAACCATGTGTACTAGCCTGTGCAGCACTTATGCACAAGATACGCAATAAGTAATAAATAAGGGGGCCCAGAAACTGCTCGATAGAAACTAGGACACCATTTATTATAAAAGAAAGCAAGAAAATAGATTTCTGATTGGTACACAAAAAAGGTTAAACATAATTTTTTTCAAAGCTTATATTCAGGACGAGAAAAATGGTGTCTCTTATCTAGTTTTGGTATGGTGGTTAGTCACAGGGCCTGCAGGTGTGGGTGGCAGGAGAAGTCTATGGGTGTTTGTCATGGGGTGTCTACATTGTCACAATTTTTCACTATTTTCACTATTTTCATATTGTTACTTTATAGCCTTGACAGGTTTCCTAACTATATATATGATAATTAACTTAGTATTAACTTAGAATGGCTTCTTTCTTGGAGATGTAATGGGTGAATATTTACACAATTATTAAATTCCATTTTTTATACAAACCATGTCACCCAAACTCATGTCACCTAAGTGTTTAATATGAAAGCTTTCCAGGACTGGTCTTTGTTAAACTAAATAAATGTAAGAAAGTCAGAGTCAAACTCAGCTTTGATGTGTTTATTTAAAGTACAGTTTTGTCTGTGGTTTAAATTCTATACATTCTGCTCTGCCATCTTTTCTTCCCTAAAGACATAAGACAGAAGTCTTCAAGTTTACTCCTAAACGAGCAGCAAGCATAACTAATATCTAAAGAGAAGGGTTTTTTTTTGTGGTGGGCAGGATTAAGTAAATTCACTGGAATCTGGAAATATTGTTTTGTCCTTAGATAAATTCACTGAAAGAGTAATTGGAGCCTTTAAAGGACAAGGAAACTCTCCTGATTATAAATTTGCCCAGTTATTGGAAGCAATTCAAACCACTAGAACTTTTTTCTGAATGCACCATAATCAGCTTGCGGCCACCATATTGTCTCCTTAAACGTCAATGTTGTGTCACAATGTATTTCTGCTGATGTATGTCCATTCCCCTGCTGCTTGTCTTCATTTGTAACCAGCTCTTGTGCATTGATGACTGCTGCGCTGAAAGACATACATAAACGTGCATAATTCAGACCATTGCATCTACACATGCGAATGGTCTTGGTCTTTGACTCTGGAAGCTGGATTGTGACAAGGACAAGCTGCAGAAATCAGTTTGTTTCATGGTGAGCTGCTGGGGATGTGTGGCATGGGAGAAGATTTGGACATAAGCTCTATTTTTATTGTGCACTTTCAGGTCATAATCATTCATTTTCAGAATTTCCTGATCCTTCAAATGAACATGCATAGAGCAAAGGATATTGTCCTGTTCAGGACAGTTGAGAAATTTACTTGACTGTACTGACATTATTTCTGCACTGCCTTTAAGAACTTTGTATCTTTGTATATCAACACTGTGGCACTTAAAAATAAAGTATGTTGCTAGCCTGTTGTTTTATTCAAGAACCTTCTGGTGTCCCTTATATTATTTAAGTCACATAGCCTAAGTGAGTTGTACTATATCTCCCCTTCATTCCATCTACTTAACATCCATCCTGGGTGTTATAGTCCAATATAACTGATGCTCTATCTCCCCTAGCTGGACGAGGGATAACCTAGCCAAGATAGGGTTACATAAATATGGTCTTTCTCTTCCAAGTTTAATTCCATTGTTTTATGGCTCTGCCTTCATGGGACAAGCCAAACAGATGTGTCACTTTTGCATTATTTGCAGACATTTCATTGGTTGCTTGCAAGTTTTGAATGCACATTTTGTTATTTACAAATGTAGTTGAATGCAGAGGGAATAGTTTATAATTAAGCTGTAAGCCTACCAAACACCCTATTTTCATATTTAAATCCAAGGATGACAACAAACCCCTGACTTCTTAAATACTGGATAGTTCTGTTCCCTTGAAAAACTAAAATGGGCATTTTAATAATGACAGATTTATCTGAGACCTCCCTGAAATTTTGCTTTGAGCTTGATTTTAGTTTACAGCAAAAGATAAGGATTGTCTGGGCAAGAAAGCCTGTGCATGCTATATCTTAAGCAGACAGATAACAAGAGAATGATGCTAAAGCCATTCATTTCATCTGTACTGTTCTAATGCTTTTAACTCATTTTCATCTTTTCATAGATCTAAACACAGGCACAGCTAAATATGGGAACCATGTAATCTGGATAGGATCACACCTTGGTCCTAAATGGAAAATTACTACATCTCTAGCTCTGCTGGCATATTTACTAAAGCGTCAGAATAGCTTTATTTCTTATTTAGAATAAAAATTACTTGCTTTGATTTGATGTTGGACTTATATGGGAAACCTTATAATTGTATTTCCATGTATTTTTCATTACCTGTTCCTAATGTATTAAAGTTTTCTTTTTGTAGGTTTTGAATAAGAAGTAGAAGCTATGGTGCCATGCTGGCTGAGACTGGGACTGCATAGTTTTGTGGTTAAGTGCAAGGGGATATTAAAGGGGTTGTGTACCTTTAAATTAACTTTTAGCATGATGTAGAGAGTGATTTTGGTTTTAATTTTTTTTATTTGTGGTTTTTGAGTTATTTAGCTTTTTATTTAGCAGCTCTCCAGTTTGCAATCTCAGCAATCTGGTTGCTAGGGTCCAAATTACCCTAGCAACCATGCATTTATTCGAATAAGAGACTGGGATATGAATAGGAAGAAATGGCATGAAGGAAAGTGGAAATACGGTACAAGAAGAGGACAAATGCAAAACTCATGGAAAGAAAACAGGATCACTATGTGAAGGAGAGAAAAGGGAGGGGAGAAGGTATAGGAAGGTAAAAAAAATCTGGGTTTGTTTCCATCACATCAGGCTATTGTTATACTTAGAGAACTGCAATGTGACCAGTGCAGCATTTTTCCTATTGTTAACAACTTAAATTCCTCAAGGGTAGGAAATTATTAAAGACTCCACAGGCAGACGGCACTTCTGGACAATATTTATTAAGGTAAACTGCTACAAACGGCCTAATGCCTTTCGGGATTAGATCCCTGAATCATAGGCATAGGCAAATTATTAATAAATATATATATATATATATATATATATATATATATATATATATATATATATATGTTCCAATGGTTCCAGCACACCGACGCTGAGGTATAATATACCCAGGTGCTATTCCATGCCAAATATTCAGTAATCCACAGAATCAGGAATGCACACTGGGAATTTAAAATATCTTCATCTTTATTTAATCATCTTTTAAAAATCTTTTAAAGGTCTTGATAAAGGTCCAAGCAGGGGACCGAAACGTTGACCTGTTTTCTTTTTAAAGTTGATTAAATAAAGATGAAGATATTTTAAATTCCCAGTGTGCATTCCTGATTCTGTGGATTACTATATATATATATATATATATATATATATATATATATATATATATATATATATATATATATATATATAGACAAATACAAGAGTCCTCTGCACTCAACCCATTATCAATATATTTAAGACCGAGACAAAAGAGCAATAGAATTCTTAATGAATCAGATAAAAATTAAGCATAGGACTGGCCAGATATGGGATGACTTTGACGTAGTTGGCCATCTTAAATATATTGCAATATATGGACAAACAATCCCCGTTTTGTTTAAAGGGTAAGGCATTTTTCAGTAGCAGTATGCACAAAATGTCTCTGTCTTAAATATATTGATAATAGGTTGAGTGCAGAGGACTCTTGTATTTGACTATATGTATTTTGTGGTCACAGCCTCATTGCACCCCCGCCTAATGGTTTTAAAAATTAGTGGTGAGCACAACTTTCCCTTGTTTGTATATATATATATATATATATATATATATATATATATATATATATATATATATATATATATATATATATATATACACACACACAATTATAGGATCTGCTATCCAGAACCCTGTTATACAGAAAGCTCTGGATTAGATGAAGGCCATTTCCCATAGACTCCATTTAAATCAAATAATTCAGATTTGTTTAAATTATTTCCTTTTTCTCTGTAATAAAAAAACAATAAATTGTAGCTAATCTCATATATATATAGTGGTGACATTTTCTGCAGCGCTGTACTGAGAATATATGTCATTCACATTAGTTCCTGCCCCAGTTTAAAGTCCTTATCACACAGAAGTGTGTGAATATGGTAGTAGGAAGTATAAATAGGAAAAAATTAAACTAGAGTTATGGGAGGAAACCCACACAAGAATGGGGAGAACATACAAGCTCCTTGCACACTTCCTTGAAATCAAACCTATGACTCCAGCCCTGCAAGATGCGATGCTTACCACTCGGTTGTCCATATATCTGCGTTATTGTCACCTGAAACAGTCATGTGTCTGGTTTCAGGCTAAAATAGAGCAGGTATGTATTAGATGAGGAACATTTCATTTATCCATAAGGGAGACAATTCCATGTGATCTGATGCTTCTACTTATCAAGAGAAAAAGTGCAACCCATGCATCAAATAAAGCATTTAAATTGCGTAGTCCAAAAAAGTGCAGAAGCGAATTCATGTGATTACACAATTCAGACTGATCTATTCTCAGACATTTTTGATGCCCACGCTGGAGGATTATCTGGCTTTTCCCCCTTAAACATACAAAACCTTGACTAACTTTTTGAATTCACAGTGTAAGAGTTCCTCCTAAGACACATTTCCTGCAAATCTGCTGGCATGATCGATGTAACGTGCACACTGTACCAGAGACTGGTCTGGAGCCTGGTTTGACATCCAGACATTCTGTAATATATCAAAACTCAAAATTTCACAAAATAAGCTCTTTATAGCTGGATAAAATCTGTCCAGTTCCTAGGAAAATAAAGCCCTGCTCTGGCGCATTGGCCCTCTGATGTAATCAGTTCCATAGAACCTCAAGCAAACTGGACAACTTTCCTCTCCATCTTATACTGAGCAAAATTACTACTACTACTGAAGCTCCTCCTTCCTACATTATACTGAAGCCAACTTAAATATATAACAAAAATGGTAAATAATAAGGCTATTTGGAAAATATGAGGTTGGGAGAAAAATGATGTAACATTAGGGAAGCATTGTGATGGGATTTATTGTTTTCTATATCTCAAGTTCAGTGTGTCCCATTGGGTATATTTGGTACCAACACCCAAGTTGTTTGGAATACAGCTAGAGCATCCAATAAACAGTACAGAGCTGTACATAAAATAGTGGTTGTAAAGCTCTGCTAGTTACTTTAATTCTACTTCAGCTATACCTTGGTTTGTAGGATGCATTTACATTTGACATATTGAGGCCCAAGTCTATAGCACATATGGGATACCATACCATTCCGTTATCTGGAAACCTGTTACCCATCAAGCTCTGAATTACGGGAAGGTCATCACCCACAGACTCCATTTTAATGAAAGAATTCAGATTTTAAAAAATTATTCCCTTTTTGCTCCATAATAATAAAACAGTACATTTTGCTGGCCTCCAATAAGGGTTATATTATATCTTAGTTTGGATAAAGTAAAAGGTACTGTTTTATTATTATGGAGCAAAAGGAAATAGTTTTTAAAAATCGGAATTCTCTCATTAGAATGGAGTCTGTGGGAGATGGTCTTCTTGTAATTCAGAGTCACAAAATGTTGCGACAAAATCGAGCATCAATTCATATTGTGCAATTGATGCTCTGAAAACTCAATTTTGAAATTGAATTTCGGATTATCAGACAAAAACCCTGATTTAAACGGATTATAAGAAAAGTCTATATAAATACACCAGTAAACCCTTAATGTAATGCTGCTCTTTGTGAAAAGAAACACTGCATTTCTTTCCTCCTATTGTGCACACATGGACTTCTGTATCAGACTTCCTGTTTTCAACATAAACTTCCAGGACTAGGGCTTGAGCATGCTCAGTTTGCTCTCCCTCCCTTCCCCCCTCTCTCCTCCCCTCCCTGCTGTAATCTGAGCCCAGAGCTATAAGTGAGCAGGGAGAGACTCAGGCAGGAAGTGATGTCACACCAAGCAATTATGGCAGCTGCTATCCTAAACAAACAGAGAGAGCTTATAGAGCTATTTACTCAGGTATGGTAAAGCATTCTGCAGAATAAATATAGTGTTATAGCTTGCACTATTGTGGCTAATCTATTGACAATAAACTGCTTTGGTAGCTTTCCTTCTCCTTTAATGTATTTTCTGCAATTATAACACGATAGTGAAACAGCCAGTGGCTTGTCAGCTGTTTTATATTCCGAGCATCCTCTACCAGTCCTGTGCAACCATCTAATGCCAAATGTATAAGAACCCAGCTCCAATCACTTCTTCTTATGAATTTAACCCTTTATTAACCCTGCTTATTTTGGCAAAACATGGATTATTCTTACAAAATTCTCAGAAGCGCTGGCCACCAAATAAATGAGCACTGAGAAAGTGCAAATTAGAGGAGAGGAAATGCTGAGCAAAAACATGCTGTGAAAATTGTTGGAATTCCTGGCTCCCCACAAGAGGCAGGTCAAGAAAAAGAAAAGAGTGGATGGATTACAGCACATGCCACAAATATTTTTTGAAGCGCAGTTCAGCCCAGCGGATCTGTTCCCATAAACATCCACAGCAAAGAGTGTGCAAGGCAGGCTGTTCCAACTCACTGCGCTGAACCACAAAAGGCAATTTCACAGCTGCTCCTTGTTTTTAGCCTAAGGGTCTACCTGGCCCTTTCAGAACCCCAGATGTTTTCAGACAAAAGGCGTTTGACTTATCCACAAGTACCAGTCAAAACAACATTATCTGCCAACTCAACTATCCGGGAGAAAAAGAAAACAGTATTTTTAGAGTTTTGATCCCCTCTGAAGCAACAAGGCAACACCACAAATTCTTTCATGTGTAGAAGAAAAAACAAAGAAAGGCAAAGCTGGCGTTTGCAGCGATTAGTTTAAAAATGTGCTTTCCTTGGTCTATTTGGACTTTCTGGTTAAAAAAAGAGAACATTTTGCGCAATACGTTGTTATAACCCCACTAGGATTGAGATATTGTTGCAAAATTCCAGGTAGTGGCTTGGAGGCCAAAGTACTATCTCTCCCACCTCCTGCACCCCCAATAGGTATCCTTATTTAACTAAAAGTCCAAAAACAGCTTGTTCTTTGTCGAGTAAAAATATACAAAATAATGGAGAAATATAACACTATGCAAATTTAGATCAGTGGGTGTTTCTCACCAAAGTGCAATGAAGTGAGAATGAATACATTTGTATATACAGTACAGGTATGGAATCTGAATTACAGGAAGGCCATCTCCCATAGACTCCATTTTATCCAGATAATCCAAAATTGAAAAAATATATTTCCCTTTTCTCTGTAATACTAAAACAGTACCTTGTACTTGATCCAAACTAAGATATAATTCATGCCTACTGGAAGCAAAAACAGCCTATTGGGTTTATTTGATGTTTACATGATTTTCTAGAAGACTTAAGGTATGAAGATCCAAATGACAGAAAGATTTGTTATCCGGAAAACCAAGGTCTCAGTCATTCTGGATAATAGGTCCCATACTGTACTGATTATCACATTATTACATGATATGATAGGAAATAGGAGAGTAAATGATAGGCAAAAATTAAAAAAAAACTTTAAAAAAAGAAAAAATAAGGAAAAGGAAAAAAAAAGAATCAGCCATTCTATAACATACAAAAAGTTAACTCAAAGGTGAACCACCCATTTAAGCAATAATATTTCAACTAACTGCACCCTAGGACAGTGGTTATCAAACTTTTACAGAAAACCCGCCCCCCCCCCGTTTATTTCATATAAGGTTACAGATATAGGCAACAACATTGGTTTAGTCATTCATGTATAGTTCCAACAATATCAAGAGCAGCAAACATGGTATCACCCCATATCTCACCCTGATTTATTGGGTTTCTATATCTAGAAGAGCAAATACCTTACCTGACGCTCAGGCTGAGCCCTCCTGCCTTTGCCCCCCCCCCAAGAGAAGCCAGCACCACAGTTTTGGAACCACTGTTCTAGGAATATTTGTACTTGGCAAACTACACAATAAACATTTAGGGGATTATTTATTAAACTCTGGTCAGGCTTTTTGGGGCAAAACTCTAATTTTGTATTTTTTTGTTTTAAAAAGCTCCAGTTTTTTGAGATTTATTAAAGCCCAATGCAGCAAAAAGCCAGAATCCCGAAAATCCACCATCTCAGACCTGCCAAGCTTGTGCATAAGTCAATTCCAGAGGTCCATGTCCTATTTTGAAGTTTCTGTGTTCTGCGCTGGAATTTGGCCAAAAAATCCAACCATTTCGGGCAAAAAATAGGAAAAAAAACAGGATTTCGGGAAAAAGCACAAAGAAAAATCAAGCGATTCGGCAGAAATATAATAAATAAGGTAAAATAAGGTATGGGAGTTTGGTCGTGGTTTTTTAATTTAAAAAATGAGATAAATTCAGATTTTAGTACATAAACCCCTTATTGTCTTCTACATCCGTAACTGGCCAATATAAAATACCTCTAATTATATGAGCTACATGTCTCACAGTAATAACTATCGGCAGGGAATGGACATTTTACAAAACGCTATACTGCATTTATGGAATAGGAAATTCTCTCAGTGGGTTTATGATGTGGTTTCTTCAGCTGAACCTATTTTTTACTTCAGCCTCACCCTAGTTTGTGGCTTCTGGTTAAACAATTCCTGTGAAACTTCGCACAATCTTGTATTTCTCCTCCCAAAAATCAGCCAAACCCTTATGTATGCATAGCTGTCAGGATATCACATGTATAATCTATTACTAGTAATGCCCCGCTGTTTCCACATGTGTAAAGGAAGATTCCAATTCAGACTATAAGTTGTCAGTCTACATAAATTGTGTTCAGCAATTGCAAGTCTCTGATATTTACCGATGTGGCCCAATTTGTGTATATGGCATTTATATTCACACTTTATTTATATGTATGTATGTTTCACATCGATTTAGTAACACCAAGTCAAATTATTAGGGGAACTTATGTGCAGCCACAAAAATCTATGCACCACCTTAAAGGGGTGGTTTGCCTTTAAGTTAACTCTTAGGGGGTTATTTACTAAACTCCGAATGCAAAAATCACGAAAAATTAGTGATTTTTTAAAAATAATCGGAGTTTTAAAAAAAATCACAAATTTTTCGGAATTTATTAAACCCGAGGATGGAAAAGTCTGAATCTGAAAATCCAGCATCTCAGACCTGTCGTAGGTTGCATATAAGTCAATGGGAGAATTCCCAATGATTTTTTGATGTTTTTGAGTTTTCAGGTGTAAAATCTGAAAAAAATCGTGAAAATCGCTTTCTCCATTTTTTTCCCGCAAACGGGTGGATTTGGTCTGAGTTTTTTTCAGAAAATATTGAGTTAATTTGGACTTTGATAAATAACCCCCTTAGTATGTTGTAGAAGGCTGGTTCTAAGAAACTTTTCAGTTAGTCTTCAATATTTATTTATTTTTTATGGTTTTGAATTATTTGCCTTCTTCTTCATTTTCTGGCTTTCAAATGGGGGTCACTGATCAAATGCTTTGTAAGGCTACACATTTATTGTTATTGTTACTTTTTAGTACTCATTTTTCTATTCAGGCCTCTCTTATTCATATCCCAGTCTTGTATTCAAATCAATGCATAGTTGCTAGGTAATTTGGACATTAGCAACTAGATTGCTGAAACTGCATAATGGGGGGCTGCTGAATAAAATGCTACATAATGCAAAAACCACAAATAATACAAAATTAAAACCAACTGCAACTTGGTTAAGAATATCACTCTCTACATCAGTGATCCCCAACCAGTAGCTCGTGAGCAACATGTAGCTCCCCAAACCCTTGGATGTTGCTCTCAGTGGCCTCAAAGCAGGTGTTTATTTTTAATTTCCAGGCTTGGAGGCAAGTTTTGGTTGTATAAAAACCAGGTGTACTGCCAATCAGAGTCTCCTGTAGGCAGCTGGTCCACCTAGGGGCTACCAATAGCCAATCACAGCCCTTATTTGGCACCATCCAGGAACATTTATCATGCTTGTGTTGCTCCCCAACTCTTTTTACATCCGAATGTTCATGGGTGAAAAAGGTTGGTGATCCCTGCTCTACATCATACTAAAAGTTAACTCAAAGGAGGGCAACCCTTTTAATTAATTATTGGAGAACAAATCATTGCATTAACCAAATTGATTCTGCACACAGTGGATGTATTCATTAATGACCCCCTACAAACATAATGATGCTCAGCAGCTCATGGTAAGTGTTAGAATCTGCACTCCTTGGAGAATAAAGGCATGTCTTGAATTCCTGCTCCCGTTCTGGTAAATATGTGAAAATAGGAATTTTGGAAGGTATGCTAAACAGTTTATTATTTTTTTGGAAGCCTTCCTTTCAGTTCAGTTTAGAAAGAAAGGGTCACTTTCAATAGAAAATATCCTTACTCAGCCTGTAAGATTTATAAATGTTAGATTTGACTATTACAACATGCAATGTTCTTGTATTATTATATTATTACTATGACTTGAAATGAGAAGTTTCATCCTGTGTAGCATTAAGCAGGTTTCTGTACAAAAAGGGAGCTTACCTGTAGTTATCCACCCACAATGCTACTACTTTGGGAGTGCTGAACAACATAATCATACACCCATTTTTATTATTTTATGTCTTCATATTCTCTATAGATGTTATTCAGCTTTAATTAAAGCTTAATAATGCCTCCATGCCCTAACATAAACAAACTTGCCTTTTTTTTCCACTTTGTTGTAGCAAGGAGTGGCCCCATTGTGTAATTCTGTCACTGGAGTGAAGTAAGTCGCCCGATGATCTCATGATAAATAGGCAGCTTTCTTTTTAATACAGGCCGAGAGGCTATGTTGTCTTGGATCAAATCTGAAAATGTCTGGAACATATATGTTTCCTACATCTGTTGTAGATATAACTGGGGAGAAACAAAAATGAATTGCAGCGTAAGGAAATCTCTCTAAATCCTGTTATTGTAAGGAGCTGCTCTATCAAATACAGAGCGGTTTCAGTTGCAAAAGGGGGGCAATAGAACCAGAAAAATGTTGGTGCAAAGCACAAGGTGACTCTGCCCTAAATCATTGCTGCATTTATGTTTCATCCGAGGAATATTAATAGAAAGAGTAAAATTTAGAATATAAAATTTTTATTCTATTACTTGGGTCTAGTATTATTTGTCACGCTGCCAACATAAATGAAAGACACCAACATGGTAACCCTAACCTTCCTTTTGACATTGTTTTAAAATTGTTCCTGTAGCAATTGCCCACCCAAACACCCAAAATTGATATCTGCAGCCTGAGTGCTTGCACATAGATTATGACTGAGGATGACTCACTTTTATCGAATTTGATGGGCGAATTTGTTCTACTACGCTTCCACGAAAAATTCGGTGAACGGCGAAAATTTTTTTTTTTTTGAAGCAGCGTTTTTTTCCGGCAAATTTTTGCAGCATGTTTCGCACATTAATTCGCTGTCGGTGAAATGTGGGAATTTTCCGCAAATTTGTGCCTGGCGAATTTATTCTCCCATCACTAATCCTCAGCTGTCTTTCCTTGAGGCCTCCACATCAGTGTTTCAACAACAGCCTTGTTAGCAACAATGGAGCAGTTATCCGGAAACCCATTAAAAAGAGGAGCCCCAGAAAGCTCCTAATTACGGAAAGGTTGTCTCCCGTAGACTCCATCATAATCAAATAATTCAAATTTTTGAAAACTATTTCCCTCTGTAGTAATGAAACCGTACCTTGTAATTTATCCTAACATATAATTAATCCTTATTGGATGCAAAACAATCCTATTGGGTTTAATGAATGTTTAAATGATATTCTAGTAGGCTTAAGGTATGAAGATCCAAATTATGGAAAGATCCCTTATCCAGATCCCTTCACTAATATGGAAATGTAAAAAATGCTTCAAGGGAAGTTATTTGCTTATCTAATTCAGGAATCAGACCAGTGTGGTTGCGCCAGTTTTATGAAAATAAAAAGAATATAATACAGTGAAACCTAGAATTTTTTATCCCCTGAATTGAAGTTTCCCCATATTTTACACTGTTTTTTTAGGTTGCACCTAAATATTATGCATAATAAATGTCCCCGATTTCCCATTTCACCATTTTTTCGTGGTCCCGAAAAATATAAAATGAGGGTTCTACTGTATAAATTCATTGTACGCAGTACTAGTGTGGAGCTTAAGAGACACAAAAGTAGGATATATATTTGGACTAGTGTTCTTGCCTGTTTCAACCGTTCATACATTATACATGGATAAACCCACCTAATAGGAGGAGTTTTAACAAACTATTGAGCAGTCCCATGTAATAAAAAACAGTGCTCGTTCCAGGGTCGGACTGGGCTGGGGAAAATCCCAGTGGGCCCTGGCCCTCAGGCCCCACAGGCCCACGTCCATTTCCCTGATTGGCCGTCTGGGTTAAGTTAAGGAGATGGATGGTTATAAGAGGTAAGGGACATGACGTCAAAGTGATAGGGCGTGCATGTATAAGGGGGCTGGGCATCAGAAGGAGGACCCTGTTGGTTGCAAGGGGGGCCCTTGGTGTCACAGCCCTGGTGGGCCCCCTGGTGGGCTACCTCGGTCTCACACAAAGCATTGGGATTGTTTACCCCATTATACAGATATTGGACCTGTTATCCAGATCTTTCTGTGATTTGTATTTCCATACCTTCAGTCTACTTAAAAATAAATAAACCTAATAGGATTGTTTACATCCAATAAGGATTAATTAGTTGGGATTAAGTACAAGGTAATTTTTTATTATTACAGAGAAAAGAGAAATCATGTTTTCAAATTTGAGTTATTAGATTATAATGGAGTCTATGGGAGATAGCCTTCCCGTTATTTGGAGGTTCCTGGATAATAGGTTTCCGGATAACAGATCCCATATTGTTTTATAACACTGCATATGCAATATATCATAAAAATTAATTATTTAAAATGCTAAGTCAATATGACTAGTGAGTGGTGAGTGGTAAAAATAAAAATTAAAATGGCTGTAGTTTTTATTTTATTTTTTTACCATGCACTGTAACATAAAAAATGTATGGCAGGGTAACTTTTTTGACTGGGGTGAAGCTTTAGATGTTTTCAAGAGTAAGTAGAAAGCTGATGCCAACATAGATGATTTCCCATCGCATTTCCCATTTTACAGTTGCTGACTTTGGCCATTGTCTTCATGTTTTACTTAGCAAATGAATGTCAAAAAGACATTAAAAAAAAAAAAAACTTTCCATGAGTAATAATTGGACTGGGCATGTGGTCGGCAATAAATGAAAGAAATGATGAATTAAAGACGGCTTCTGTTCAACGTCTGTCCTTGTAGAACAATCAGTGAATTTTTAGTAATGGGAAGCAAGGAGAATCTTTTCATGTGTGCTAGCAAATGGTCTCCACGGGAAGTGACTATGTATCCATGAGCAGCATATTGCATGCAGATGACCAGATGAGTCAGATTGTTCGTATCCCAGAAGCTTAGCCAAAGGAAGAAAACTCCCAGTCATTATCCAAGACCAAACTGGGGGATTTTATTTATAGAGATAAATTGTGCTTATTCCAAATTGCATCTATCATGTACATGTGTTGGCTTCAACATGAAACCTTGCGCATCCCCCACCATGTTGCTGAGACATAAATAATGTTCCACGTTAAACCCTTTTTTTGAAATATGAACAGTAAGCTGGATCATCATTTCGCTATTAAATTCATTGTCTCCATTTTATTTTTATTATGGGCTAGATATACTTCATCTGAGTACACAGCCAGCTTTCTATAAACCTTTTATAGTTTTGAAGATTAAAATCTGTGCTTTCTTGTGTTATTTGAATTGTTATGTGCGGGCAACAGGATTAGACAATGTACAAACTATAGGTTGGTAATAGGAAAACCAGGATTCGGTTTGGGATTCGGCCTATTTTTAGCAGGAGCCTTCTGCCCGGGCTAACCTAATCCTAATGGGACGGGGAGGAAAATCGTGTGACTTTTTGTCACAAAACAAGGAAGTAAAAAATGTTTCCCCTTTCCACCCCTAATTTGCATATGTAAATTAGGATTCAGATTCGGTTCGGTATTCGGCCGAATCTTTCGCGAAGGATTTGGTGGTTTGCCGAATCCAAAATAGTGGATTCGGTGCATCCCTAGTTGTTAACACATCAGGTGTTTGCCAGAAGTCAGGGGCTGACAAAATGCCCCATCTGAATGTTACTACTACTTATGTTATTAAAGGGAAAGTGCCCTAGCTAATGCACATGGAACTGCAATAGGCAGACCACCATGCTAAAATGAATGGACAGATGTCTGTGAACAGAAGTGCTTTTACTACTGCTGGATGACAAAGGTGGTCAAAATTGCCACTATGCCGTAAGTGTGATTGAGTGGGACATAACTGTAACCTGAAAGGTTTCTTAACACCCAAGGTACCTTTCCCAATAGCCTGATCTTATATTCTTAGCACTTTGCTACTGGAAGGCAGATAATATGGTAATAAAAGGGAGGTTCACTTTTAAATGAACTTTTAGTATGATGTAGGGAATGATATTCTAAGAAAATGTGCAATAGCTTTATATTATTTTTTTATATTTTATTTGTTATTCAGCTCCTCTCCAGTCTGCAATTTCAAGCAATCAGGTTGTTGAAATTGCAAATTGGAGAGCTGCTGAATAACAAGCAACATTGCACAGATTGAATAAGAGACTGGAATATGAATAGGAGTGGGACTGAATAGAAAAATGCAAAGCTTTTAGAAGTTCCCTATTTGAAAGCTGGGAAGAGTCAGAAGAAATATAATAAAAGAAAATAATAAAACATAAAAAATTAAGACCAGTAGAAAGGTTGCTAAGAATTTGCTATTCTATAACATACTAAAAGTTAAGTAGAAGGTGATCCACCCTTTTAGGCCCTCAATGGACTAATCAACAATTGAGTTGGATGACTTTTCAGCCAGTAAGTATTCAGGGCAACTGATAATACTCTTAGTACAATGCTGATTGAGGGCCTGGTCTGGTTACTCTTTGGCATTTAAATTGGTATTTTGTACTTCTAATGGAAATTGGAGATAACTTCAGATGCACTTTTTCCATTTCATCTGGATCAGCTCTATGTAGGTTAGGATTTATTTGAGCTGGTTTCAACTTAATGGAGGATTTTTTTCCCCAGTCCTAACTATGTGACTATGAATGTGACTTGATTACACAGAGAACAAGAGAACTCATTTATATATATATATATATACTGTATATATTGTCACTCAACACAAGCTATTAGTGATTTATAAGTGCCTTTCTCCTAGGGGTGGAATTTATTTTTATACAAGGTTAGCAGCCTTGGTCGTACACGGTGATTAGTGGCTGCTACTTGTAGCTTGATAGAAATAAGTGTCAGTGTTTTCCCTGGGGCATAATGGGCTAAAGGCATACAGAGAAGCGTTATGAGCTATTGAGCTTGCTCAAGAATATTTAGCAATTTGTCTTGGGCATTAGCAAAAGGTACAGTGGCCTAAGGCTGCTCTATAGGAGAACTGCGGCAGTCAAAAAGCCTAAAATACTGTAGTTTGTGTTTGCTTAATTTAGTAAAGCATAAGGGACATTCTGTTTATGGCAGACAAGTTTTTACGGCAGACACTGAATATTTCAGGTCTTTTGACTGCTGCTGCTATCAAGAAACTCAGTGTGCCATAGGCTTTAAAGTCAAAGTCCACCCTTTGAATTGTATATAACTCTCTAACCAGTGGCTTGGGAGAAACATTTTACTTGCCAACCCCATGACAGTTGCTCTCAGTGGCCCTAAAGCAGGTGCTTCATTTTGAATTCTAGATTTGGGCAAAAGTTTGGTTGCATAAAAACCAAGTGTAATGCTAAACAGCCTCCTGCAAAAAGGGGCTATGAAAAATACAATCACAACCCTTTTTTCCTGCTTGTGTTGCTCCCCAAGTATTTTAACATTTGAATGTGGCTCGCATATAAAAAAGGTTTGCTAGAGCTAGAGTGAGAAAGAGAAATTCAACAAGCTAAGACAAGACAGGTTAATATGCGTTTGCATTTATTTTCAAATAACATACCTATCAAGAAATATTGTTTATTTTAAAGGAGACATATAGGATAAATGAAAAAAACCCAAATTCTGTAGGCTGTAGGCAATTATTAGTAATATATGATGTTGCTTTTACATGGTGCTAAAAATTAATATCATCTTTATAAATAGCCCCTTTTTTGGAGCTCCATATAGATGTTCACTGGTCCCTGTTTGTGTTTCAAATGAGGGGTGGGCGTGTCCTAACGGTCCCTGCCAGAAGCAGGGGCGCTCCACCAATGAGGCGAGTTGAGACACTCGCCTCAGGCGGCAGCGCCCCCCTGGTTACCAGGGGCGGCAAAAATGCCGCTCCTGGTAACTAAGAGCCGAATTTCCGGTTTTCAACCCGGAAATTCGGCTCTTCTAGTGCAGAGAGCGCAAACGCGCTCTCTGCACTAGCGTCGTGCAGCGGCAACGGAAGGCCGCCTCAGGCGGCATAAAGGCGCGGATCGGCGCTGGCCAGAAGCACAGTAGGAGGGGGACAGCCAATCACAGCCCTTCAGTCACACAAGCACAGACAGTTCCCTATCAGGTCCTGCTAGCTGCTGATTGGTTCCTGTCCTATAGTACAGTGTGCTGAATGCTGCTCCCCTGCACAGCCTGGGAATTCAGGGAGCAGGAAGTGAAAAGGAAGAGAGGGATTATTGGGGGTTTTGCAGAAATATTCAATAAATCAGCCTGAAACTACTTTTTGAAGCACAATTCTTCTACATCTAAATGAGTATAATGCACTGGTACATTTATTTTTTACACAAAAAGTCTCATTTAATCACATACTGTAGGTCGGGCAAGATGCTGAAAACATATTTCTGTGTCTATCTTTGGCAGCACGGCGTGTCCCTTAATGGCAGTGTTTAACACAAGAACGCTGATTGACTTACAGTGAGAAATATAACTTGCTCTGTGTCACAAGAAGAGCTGGAGAGGCAGTCACCCACTTCAAAGGCAACCACTAACTTACTCTGTTTTCTGTCCCTGAGAAACATTTAGTTCTTCTATTTTTAATTGAAGATGAATGAGGTTTTAAAGAAGAAAGTTAGATCACGCTTTAATGTGTCAGAACTGAGCTCATAAAAAATGGATTTGTTTTCAAATGTGGGTAAAACTCTTTTAAAAACGTTTTGAAAAGTTAAATAAAATATATGCCTGCAAACCTCTGTAAAACAGAATATGTAACCTCTGTATGAATGCACAGGGCCATAGTTTTTATAATCATACCACACAAAAATAACAGGCAATAAAAACCCTTCAGAAAGCAGCTTTACTGAATTATTAATGTTCAACCTCCACTCCTCAGCCAAATGGCAGCCATAGTAAAGAGGGAAAGCATTGTGGTGCTGTACACTAGGGCTACCAGCATTCCTCTGCTGTATGTGGAACTTAGGGGTACAACTAATTTGGTAGAGGGAGTCTGGAAGAAGGGGAACAAGATAAAGGCAGACAATAAAGTCATAGCTTATTAGACAAAGTTGGGGGGAGTTTTGCCACAAGGGAAAATATAGGTGCAAATGGTCAATAAAAAGCACAGAAATGCTGAATTGGATGTTGACAAAAGCAGAATGACACATTGGTGAAGGCATACAAAGACAGAGTCAACACTAGATACACAATCACTCACTCTTCTGTGGCTTGTACAGGTATGGGATCAGTTATCTGGAAACCTATCATCCAAAAAAACTCAGAATTATGGGAAGGTCATCCCCCTAGACTCTATTTTAATCAGATAATTCAGCTTTTTAAAACTGTACCTTGTACTTAATTCCAAATGAGAAATAATTAATCCTTATTGGAGGCAAAACACTCCTATTGGGTTTAATTGATGTTTATATGATGTTTTAGTTGACTTAAAGGAGAAGGAAAGGTTAATACTAAGCATTATCAGAAAGTTCTATATAAATACACAAATAAACCCTCAAAGTAATGCTGCTCTGAGCCCTCTGTCAAAAGAAACCACAGCATTTCTTTCCTTCTATTGTGTATAAATGGGCTTCTGTATCAGACTTACTGCATTCAGCTTAAACCTCTTTGCCCTGGGCGTGAGCATGCTCAGTTTGCTCCTCTCTGTTATAGCTTGGACTATTGTGGCTAATTTATTGGCAATAAACTGCCTCCGTCTTCTTTAAGGTATGAAGATCCAAATTACGAAAATACCTAATATTTTTCTTCAGGAAAACAAATGCCTTTTGTCAAAATAACAAGCTTCCTTCCTTCACTCGCCCCTTACTTACTATGCTACTGGTTGCATGTTATATGGATCTGTACCTGGGTGGTATTCTATTATGTTATTACAGATCCAGAGACCCATTATCCAGAAAGCTCCAAATTACGGGAAGGACGCCTCCCATAGACTCCATTTCAATAAAATAAATCTAATTTTTGTTAAAGTATTTCCTTTTTCTTTGTAATAATAAAACAGTACCTTGTACTTGATCCCAACTAAAATATAATTAATCTTTATTGGAGGCAAACCAGCTTATTGGGTTTCATTACTTTTTAAATGATTTTAAAGTGTGGAGATGCACATTACAGAAACATCCCTTATCTGTAAAACTGCAGGTACCGAGCAGATCCCATACCTATACTGGAAACATAGCGTTAAGTAAACTATGCAAGACACCTATCTTAGCTCTTGCTACAAGTCCCAGGAAACTCAAAAAAATCATCAGTCAGTCTATGCTGAATTCTAATGAACTGAACTCAATTTGAGCTGAATTCTAATGAGGAGAATTAATTTAATGCTGTAAGTAGCAGTTATCATAAGACTTTCCACTGAACGTGACATTGTTCATAACTGATCTCTACATTATTCATGGCAAGCAGCAGGCTCCAGGAAAGAACAAGTTAGAAAAGGAAGCAATGAGATATATCGGGCTTCTTTCATGTCTATGTTTGTGCTGACAATGTAATGCGTCACTCAAGAATTTCCTTCCACTAGACATTTATAACATTATCTTCGTGCAGTACAGAAAGGTGGCCAAGCCAAGAATTTTATCTGATTAATCATATAGTGTGTGTATATAGATTAGATAGATATATAGATAGATAATAGATAGATCGATAGATCAATAGATAGATAGATAGATAATAGTTAGATGATAGATCCATAGATAGATAGATAGATAGATAATAGATAGATGATCGATAGATAGATAATAGATAGATGATCGATAGATAGATAGATAGATAGATACAGAGAGATAGATAATGGATAGAGAGAGAGAGAGATAGAGAGAGAGAGAGAGAGAGAGAGAGAGAGAGAGATGATACATTATACATAGATAGATAGATAGATAGATAGATAGATAGATAGATAGACAGACAGAAAGATAGATAGATGATAGATAGATAGATAGTAAGATAATAGATAGAGAGAGAGAGAGAGATATGATAGATAGATAGATAGATAGATAGATAGATAGATAGATAATAGAGAGAGAGAGAGAGAGAGAGAGAGAGAGAGAGAGAGAGAGAGAGATGATAGATAGATAGAGAGAGAGATAGAGAGGTAGATAGATAAATAGATAGATAGATAGATAGATAGATTGATAGATAATATATAGATATATAGATGACAGATGGATGTATAGATTATAGATACATAGAGAGAGATAGATAGATAGATAATAGATAGATAGATGATGGATGGATAGATGACAGATAGATACACAGAGAGAGAGAGAGAGAGAGAGGGAGGGAGAGAGAGAGAGAGAGAGAGAGATGATAGATAGATAGATAGATAGATAGATAGATAGATAGATAGATAGATAGATAGATAGATGATAGATAGATAGATATAGATAGATGATAGTTAGATAGAGAGATGGATAGATGATCGATAGATATAGATGATAGATAGATTTTACTTATTTTGATATACAGTGGGGGAAAATTGCAGGTGTGGGATGCATTATCCAGAAACCCATTATCCAGAAAGCTCAGAATTATGGGAAGGCCATCTACTATAGACTTTATTTTAATCAATTAATTAAAATGTTTTAAAATGATTTCCTTTTTCTCTGTTATAATAAAACAGTACCATGTAATTGATCACAACTAAGATATAATTACGGTAATCTTTACTGCAATGAAAACAATCCTATTTCTGTTTGAATTTTTTTTAGTAGACTTAAGGTATGGAGATCAAAATTCTGGAAAACCCCAGGTCCGAGCATTCTGGATAACAGGTCTCATACCTGTTCTAGAAAATACCCCTCATTATGATGATAAATGCACTGAGCATGCCATTTAATCGCAGGTCCCATTGGGTGCCAATTGAATAGCAAAGCGAATCATGTCTTTAACTGAGTTTCCCCCTCAGTTCCTCTGTACCTGCAGGTGATGACAACGTTAAACGAGCAGGTGCAAGTTACTGTCCACTTTTGTAAATCAAACCTATTCAATAGGAGTGTGCAAATATATCAGTTCCAAAAATGCATTGGTTTGTAATGAACAATTGTGTGCAAAACAATTGTGTTTATAAGCAGCAACGTAGGATGGGGACCCTGGAAGTAACACCTTCCTAAAGCAACTGACCATGACCAGATCCACTTCACTGGGAAAAACTTCCTTCATTATCTCATCAAAACCTCCATTATAGTCTTTCGGTGAGATGTAATTCAGTAAGAAATACATAAGTCATGGTTTTTCTCTTGAAAACTACATGGAAGTGTATGGGAATTGAATTAGGACATATGTTTTTCTGGTCCTACGTGAGGAACCTGGAATTGAATTTGGAGAGGAGATTTCTCACTAAACTAAGGGCCAGATTCAATTTTCCAAGAAAATCTTATTTTATGATTTATCATGTGAAAACTTATGGATGAGATTCAATTTGAGGAAAAAAAACTTTTCTATCAATTTAATTCCATTTTTCTTTGTGGTCTCACACCTTATTATATATATTATTATTATATATGTATATATATATATATATATATATATATATATATACTTGCTGTATAATAGAATTTTATCTTCTTATATATGCTCATTGCTGGTGGAGTTTACAGTTTCGGCCCTGCACCATGCATAACTTACAACTGTAGGGTACATAAGCATCTCTGGGATGCCACACTTCCTCTGAAGAAGCACCCAATGGTGCAAAATGTGTAAGAAGGGTGGAGCATAGGGACCACGTGGCACTAGAATTCACCTTTTGTCATTTGGTGTGGTATGAATTTCATTTTAAGATAATCTGTACCAAATATAGCCTTGGTGTATGAAACTGCTAATCTTTTTGCTTGGTTTAATGTGTTTACACACCATAATATATTAAAAGCAGCCTCTCCCAGCTCTCACCTATAAACTCTCTTGCACTACTGAATAACAGGTGCGCGCTTCCCAATGCCCTGAGACACAATCCAACATAGAACAAAAGGTGGAAGCAGCAACACTGTAGATATTTATTTGGTCCATTTAAAAACAAGTTACCTCCTCCTTGGCCTATGATTAAGAGACGTAATGCCTGAAACGCGCAAGGTGTTGACCTGGAGGCTGCTTTGTTTTTATGGAGCATGGTGTTACTGCTTTGTAACTTTTTTTCCATGTTTTGTTAAATGACTCTGACCTGAGTCGCTACCTTGGCAGGTGTCACCTGGGGAACCAACCCACACTCAATGGATCATAGAATAGGACTGCTTCTCCTTGCTGACCCTGTCTAACTCACATTTCTAGAGTTTGCTCTAGCAGTTGCTGTCCTATTAATCAGTACAAGCCCTCATTTACAGGGTCCCTTTCAGTGATTTCCAGTAAGGTGTCCTCCATACTTAGGGCCCTCTTCCCCTAAGGTCTCCTACTTCTGGTTCCTACTGAGGCCTCCTGCCTCTATCCACCTCCATAGAGCAGAGTCTAAAAAGGAACAATATGTATGTGCCTCCCTTTTTACCTATAACACTCTTGAGCGAAAAGGAACATATCCCAACCACAGCGCATATGCTATACTACCCAAGGGACTTTCTACAGAAGGGAAGGTTATCTCTTTACCAACTCTAGATTTGCTATTCTACATGGTACAACAGGGCACGAGGCCACCTGTTTAAGAATGGCAACTTCTATGTGACATTCCCTTGGAACTTCCCCACTAACTCCCAAATTACTTTTTAACGATGTAAAGAATAAGCAAGTATGTCTGTTACCCTTAGTATAAAGTACTGTCTTGCATAACAATTTGTAATAATTCAAGAGATGAAAACAAAGATTTTCCTCTTTATATGTCCCTGGTAAGGCCTCACCTTGAGTATGCAGTGCAGTTTTGGGCTTCAGTCCTTGAAATGGATATAAATGAGCTGGAGAGTTTGCAGAGACTAAACTGGTTAACAGGATAGAAACTGCCTTATTTAGAACTCTTCCAGTCCATGCTTCATAGACGTCAATAACATAATTCTAGCTCACTCCAAAGTTGGCCACACATGGGCAAAGGGGCACAATATCTGCATGAAAATCAGCCAGATGCCCAGACAACCAGCTCTAGTTACATTGCAACATAGTTTGATTGCCAAAATCAAATGTTTTTAGTCGCACACACACGAACTGAAGTAATGCATTGCCTGACTGCTTCTTCATTTCCTTTCCCTGCAGCCCCTAGTTACTAAATTACTTTCCTTGACCATACATTTCCACAAATATTATAAATGTCACATACACCATGCAGAAGAAACATTATCAGTAGGGGAGCTATATTAACAATAGCCTACAGATATCCACATACAGACATGGATAATGAGCCCAATACAACAGAAATAGTGAATACGTAATCTAAAACACGATTACAGTATACAAAATGTCTATTTTTAAAGCTGACTTTTTTTTGCAATTTCCTTTGTATGGCTGAAATTGATACAATTTATAACTCTGCAACTGTGGGGCCCCTAGTCTAATACTTCTCATTAACTTGGGCCCTGGATAAAAAGAAAAACCTCTAAAATAGACCAAGAAATCCATGGAGTTTAATTAATCAAAGAAAGAATATATGTTTTGGTAAGTCTGTTCAGCAGTTCGGGAAAAACATACATTTAACGATCTGTTTCAAAAGGGAAAAATAATCTTTTAATTCACCCGAGAACCCAAAAATCCAAACTTTTCCCTTAATATCCCAGTGGTTTGTTTAGAAGGGTAAGGCAAATTTCTGCTTCCCACAACCATTTCGAAAGTCAGGTTTTTTTGCATAGCAGACAGACATTCGATATGAGCCAAGTGACAGAATGAGTTATTCCTCCCTCATGTCAAATAGCCCACATTTCCAAGTAATATATTGTGGGGCGTCTGGCGGCGGAGAGATCGAGTGTAGCCCTAAATGAGCTTGTTCTTAACTTTTACTATAGGGCATTTCTCTGCCTCCTCTAACTATGTGAAAAGGCTCATGATGCAGATCATACTTGGCAGTTTCTGGATTTGGAGGCAAGTTAATAATACTAATGTTCCACCATAACCATGTCTAGAAGCTATTCGCACGAATGATCCTAAATCAACACTGAGGTATGTGAGCTTAGATGGCAGGCAGTATTTCATAATTGACAGGACAAAAAAAAATATGCTGCCTACCTGATTTAATATGTATGCATAAAAATATAGATGTACTACAGTAGCAAACAATATACACAGAGAAGTTAATAGCAGAAACCTAAACAGAACAATGAAAATGTTAGGTGGTTTTTATTGTCTAACTAAGTAAAAATAGCAAGCTTTCTAAATAATAGTATTACATCTCTTCTTTAGGCTTAAAGATGTTACATTGTATGAAACTGTACTGGAAGACATTTATACATACCAACACAGAGTAGGGTTGGGGTTTTCAAGAGTTGCTAGAAGTGGGAAAATTGAAAGAAAAATGTGAAAAGACAAGATAAGGGTCCACTAGGTGGGATAACAAATGTATCTTGAACTTATCCAAGTCCATATCAGACTATAATAAATAAACTACAAATGGGAAATGTGACATTTAAAGACAATATAATATTTTGGCCCAGATATTGATAAGCCTTCCAGGATAAACAATTTAGCTTCACTCTGCCAATGCTGCAAATACTAGTGCAAGTAGCATACAAGGAAAGTGTCTTTAGAGATGTAAATTGTCTTTAGCTATGTTTTTATAGTCATATGTGGATATAAACTCCTGTCCCTGTTCTTGGGTGTTGCAATTCCCACTCCTTACTCTCTAGTTGTCTCCTGAAGTTACCAATAGACAACAGGCTTGGCACCCACAAAGTGGTGTCCAGGACATTTTATCATCCATGTTTTAGGCAATGCAAATTTAGATCAATTTGCATTGAGAGTATAACTATATAATTTGGCCTTGCATAACCCTGTCATGAATGGCACCCAGAATCCAAAACCAATGCTAGGCTCCCTGGACTCAGCTCTTGATTTTTCTTTTAACAGCCGCCTTTCACCTCGGGAGGAGCTCTTGGCTAATTGGATGCCGCCAGGTCTTATAAAGAGAGGAACCAAGCAAGGATTCTGGACGAGCAGAGGAGCACGATCGTTTAGCAAAGTTTTTGGGCAGAAGGTCTTGGTTCAAGGGTTAGGCAAAAACGTAGTCAGACACACTGAGTACAATCAAATTCAGACAGGCAAGGGTCAAAACCAGAGGAGCAATCCGAGTGGTCAGACAGGCACGGGACAGATACAGAGTTCAGAATAGTTGGATAACAGCCAAGGGTCAGGATCACAGAAGTTAGAGTAGTCAGGCAGGAATCAGAATGTATAATAAACGCACCCAGCGTCCCCGCCGACCCCCTAGACCAGACCAGAGAGACAGATCCTGCACATTTTTTTCACATTTTTGCACATTTGCTTTTCATACCTCCAAACATTTGAAAAATGTAAAGAGGGAAATAGTGATCTGCCGCACATAGCGAGGCAAAATGTTATAACCACATCCATTTTGTGGACTCCCTTTTGATCAAGTAATTCTAATTTTCAAAAATGATTTCTTTTTCTCTGTAACAGTAAAATAGTACCTTGTACTTGATCCCTTGATATACTGATATTATTGAAAACCCCAAGCCCCAAGGATTCTGGATAACAGATCTAACACCTATATATATATATATATATAATCCTCCCTGGAAGAAGCTGCACTACTCAGGACTTAGTGAAAAAAATGTTCGTTTATTTAAAGAAACTAACGTTTCGGCTGCAACATCAGCCTTTGTCAAAGTTACAAAACTACAAACAATTTACCCCTAAATACTCAGGTTCTGGCGCGAAAAACCCAAGGTCCCTCCCCCTATGACGTGTTCACATGCAATTCATCAAATCAAATACACCCAATTCTACAATGTCATATAAGGTTTCTATAGTGGCCAAGCTTCCGCAACATAGTTAAGTTGCTTATCAGATCGCTACCTAACGCCACAAAGTAGCTATAATTGTGTCCAATAATTGTATCTAAAGTTCGCTTAGTGTCAAAACGGACCTTCCGTTACTAAGCTGTTACAATCAAACAGCCCCAGTCGGATCCTGTAGGTCTATATCCCGAACGTAAACCAGTGGTGGAATAGCATTAACAATATTTAATTATAATAGTGGTACAAGCTTACCATCTCCAAGTAGCCGCCTGCACCAAACACCATCGTGTAACCACCCACACCTCCGTGTAGCAACCATCACCAACGAAAATCAGTGTCTCACCGCTTACGTGAACCCCCACATTGTGATCGATGCGATCGCAGCCTTTAGTATTAGCCGATTTCTGTTTTTGTGCCGACCGTGTCTCCGTGCCTCCTGTCAAATCATGTAGCGCGACGCTAGTCAGCGCGCACCCTTAATGCGTCAGTCAAATCCGTGAATGCGGTTGGCTGTAGTATCTATCCGTGTATTTCCATTCAATCACCCGAAGTACAATTATTTTAACTCCTCATAAGTAGAACCTATAATAAAAGGTACATAGTTAAAACATCAAACAGTTAAACAAAATAATTCAAAATCTAATACATATCAAATATAAAGTGCATAATGTCACCCATTAATACACACTAAACTACCCCTTGTTTTTCAAAATTACAGCTCTCAAATTTATAAAAATTACAACTCAATATTTAACTTACAGCTCTCGATGAAGGTGCCTGTATGGAACGCAAGGGGTAAGGCTGCAAGTCCTATAGGGAGTACACTAATCGAAAAGAACTTTTCGATATATATCTCATTGCTTTTACAATATACCAGTAGAATAAAAAAGAGCTATGAACAAATTGTAAATACTGTAAATATCTTGATAAATGGTGCTTAGTTATGTGATAAGTTACATAACTATAACTGTTATCCAAAATGATCAGGACCTGGGGGTTTTCCACATAACAGATCTTTCCGTAATTTGGATCTCCATACCTTAAGTCTACTAGAAAATCATGTAAACATAAAAAAAACAAAAAAACAATAGGCTGGTTTTATTTCCAAAATATATTAGTTATATCTTAGTTTAGATCAAGTACAAGCTACTGTTTTATTATTACAAAGAAAAAGGAAATCATTTTTAAAAATTGGGATTATTTGGATAAAATTGAGTCTATGGGAGACAGCCTTTCCTTAATTCATTGAATTCTAGATAACAGGTTTCTGGATAACTGATCCCATTCTTGTATAACCAGTATTTCATGACAGCGCTTGAGCCACAAGACTTCGTAATACTTGTGTAATTTTTTTCCACTTTTTCCTTTACCACCCCTAATTTGCATATGCAAATTAGAATTTGGATTCGGTTCGGTATGTGGCCGAATCTTCCAAGATGGATTTGGGGATTCGGCCGAATCCAAAATAGTGGATTCGGTGCATCCCTAAAATGAAAACTCCAGAAGGCAAATGTTTTCAAGTAAATGAGCAGATTCGTTTAGAAAAACATTTTATAGTTTATCATATGAAAATGAGTTAATTATAGAATTGTATCTGGAGATAAGAATTTCTAACTGGGCCCCAAATTGATAATATACGTCATTACAGTTTTCATGTTATAAACCAAGAACTCAATTTAAATCTGTCAGCCTCTACACTTTTTTGGTTTCATTGTGATTGGCTTCATTAAACTGTGCATTTCTATGAAGCAAAGAGATTGACTGGTATGATTTCTTGTTCATATGATTCTATTGGCAGAAGGGTTAATATGATGCATAAATGTTTGATTGGTGTTACTCTGGTAATGTTGTTGGATGGTATAATCATTAGTCAATAAAGTTTATGAGTTTTGAAGATGCATTTCTGGCCATAAATGTCACACTAAAAATTGCTATAATAACCGCCATAAAATAGGTCTATTTTAGAGCATAAATATTCGTAATTTGTCGCCAGAAAATTCTCAACAAATTCTCAATTCTCAGTTGACGCAAGTGATCGCAAATGACTTCTGAGCTCATGGATGTTAAATTTAGTCACTGCAAATATTCTGGCAGAAAAATATTCTCAGCAATAACATGCGGAAACTTAAAGTCAAATTTACCACACTTTAGTTAACGGACCCCTAACTGCTTACAAACCCTGGTGAAATATTCTTTGAATTACTGGTCTTATCTATGTATGGGAGATTTTTCATCAGTTTTGAAATAAACCAACAAATCTACATACTCGTGTCAGTCCGGTTGAGTTCAACTCTCTGTGGAGATCTGCTCATAACAGTGAGTTGTGTCCTGTAAGGTCCTGGCCCAAGGGAACTATCACTAAGGACAGTGGTTGAAACAGATAGATAGATAGATAGATAGATAGATAGATAGATAGATAGATAGATAGATAGATAGATAGATAGACAGACAGACAGATAGAGTAGATAAAAGGTCACAGAAAAATAAACAGAATTAAAGGCTTATGTTACAGTAATATCATTATTACAGATAGATTGACAGATACTGTAGATAGACAGACATAGATAGATGCTAGATTAATGATAGATAGATATATAGATAGATAGATAGATAGATAGATAGATAGATAGATAGATAGATAGATGATAGATAGATATAGATAGATAGACAAATAAATGGAATACATGCTTATATTACAGTAATATCTTTATTACAGACAGAGAGGCCAACAGACAGAATCTTGTAATCAATTGTTACTTGAAATTCCTAAACCTGACTGTTTTGCCAACCCGACTGTTTCTTTTCAACCTGTCAGTTACAATGTCTAATGCTAACGGACTATTGCTGCACAAATATGACAGCCCCCTCACAGAGAAACATGAGGGATCAGACAGGTAATGTAAAAGCATCAGGCAAAACTTTCATGGCAGAATTATAAATATCATGTAAACTGTATGTTATGATAGATGTTAAAAATGGTTTAATTTCTGGTATCAGTATCTCTGTAATGGACTTAATTTTCACAACTACAGAAGGCTGCAGTAAACAAACTCACTGCTTTCACTAAACAAACGTATGACATCACAATGCACCAGCACATCCATTGTTGCTGCTCCATAGTGATGACATCACAAAGCAAATTCATTGTTGTTGCTCCACACATTGATGACATCACAATGTACCTGAATCTAGAACCATTAGTTGTAGCTGAGAAACTATCACTCTTTATCAACATTTTGAAGAGACAACATCAGTGATATAGATACATCTACATCTACTAGATTTTCACAACATCAAATGAATACAAGATTTCGAGATTACTCTAATAGAATGACCAATCCAATTCATGAGGAACTTTCAGTTATAGATCCACAATGGGAGACTTTGGATCCCAAACCAGACATTCATGCCCTATATAAGGAATTTAATGTTAAATTCTTTAGGGGAAAGTTGCCTGAACCTGATCTGAAATGGAGTTACAGAATTTCTGAGTAAGTCTTGAATTAAACTTCAAGTTTGTACTTTACCATTATAGATATTTTCACTGATGTAGTTTATAGAGCATTTAATAAAAAGCAATATATAATGTAATCTGAGTATTAAAGATTCACATTTTGTTTTGCAGAATGTCTGGATTTGCCCTAGAGACCACTACAGGAAAGATGAAAATTCGCCTAAATAAACCTCTTCTTGATTTAAGGCCAAGGAGGACTACAGTAGAAGTAAGTATTTTGTTTCTTATTCCTTTATTCTCCAAGGTATATTTGCAATTTATATTTTTGTGACACCGACTTCAGCTTTAAAGACTTCCAATCGCTCAGCCAATTTATTTACATTAGAAACTTGTAATAACCGATTTAACTGAATCTTTCATTACTCTACAGATCCTCCTGCATGAAATGATACACATACATCAGTTTTTAAGTAAATCAAAGGATAGAAGCCATGGACCAACCTTTCACTACCATAAGAGGCGTATTAATAGACTGACTGGTGCAAATATTATGGTAAGTGGTTAAACACACTGTATTTATTGCTATATTAGAAGCAATCTGTTAATTCTATTACTCTATTAAACATGATTCCCCTTTTCTTATTTTTCTATAGGCCTACCCTGATTTTAAGGATGAATATGACCTACTTAAGTGTCATTGGTGGGAGTGCAATGGCCCCTGTGGGGAATTAGTAACAAGGATTATGAACCGTCCACCAGCTACCAAGGCACACAAGAGGAAATGTGGAGGAGAATTTATTAAAATTTCATAGTCTGAAGACGCTCCTTCAAATAAGAGAAGGAAGGTCTAAACTTTCAGAGAAATAATGCAAATTTCAGAAAAGACATAGTGGGACATTCACTAAGATTCGTAGTTGCGCCAGGCGTAACTTCGCCACACTTCGCCAGGCGTAGTTTCACCAACGCTTCCCAAATTCACTAAAATCCGAAGTTGTGCTCAGGGGTAGCGTAAGGTTGCGAAGTTGCGCTAGCATTGATTCGCTAAGCGAAGCGAAGTTACGCTAGCGATGGTTAATTTGCATACGGTGCCAAATTCAAATTTCAATGGAGGAATATGTAGCAGAACTACAAATGGCTGGGAAACCTTCAAAACATCAAATAAAATTTTTATTTTGCCCTAGACATGTGCCCACTGTATAGTTAAGTTGCCATGAGTTAGGAAATGTAGGGGGGAAGGAGGGGAGCACCAAAAAATTTTTCGATCTTTTTCGGCCTATCACCCATAATATAGAAAAAACGCCAGCATTTTTTGGGACTTAGAAAAAATGTTAACTTTTTTTGAAGAAATCCCTATCTACTCTATTGCGCTTCGCCTGGTCTGAGGTGGCGAAGGAAGTCTAGCGTAAAAGGTAGCATTCAGAACAATGCGCGCGTTAGTGAATTTGCGTAGTTACGCCCGTTGCACAAATTCGCCAGGCGTAAGGGTGCAAAGTTATACTAGCGAAGTTACGCCAGTGTCCGTTAGTGAGTTTGCGAAGTAACAAAAATGCCCAACGCTAGCGAATTGACACCATAGAATGAAAACTCCCTTTTATAGCATGACTTTATAAAGTCTTTGACCTAAAACATCTTAATTGTATTTTCTTTACCTGCATCAGGCACTTGTAAAACCAATGGAATCTCAATGTAAATAAATTTAAAAATAAATAAAAAACCTAAAGAAAACCTTTATCTTGTTTGTCAGTCTTTGTTTCCTAAAAATATTCATGTATAAAAGTGTTCGGCTAAATTCAGATGCCATTTTCAATGTTAAAGACAGTCCATAGTCATAGTTGATCAGTAGCAGCAAGCAGGGAATCTACATCTTTCATCCCAACATCATATGTTTTTATTTCCTCATTAGAATCAGGGAAGGGAAAGAATAATCAGCTAAAATAGGTATTGATAGCACCTTCATCAAAACCAGGGGCCCCTTCTTCTAAGGAAGTACATTAATAATGGGAAATTAATGCACTTTTTTTGGGGGGGGGGCACCAATTAGCATTTTAATAAATTATCACTGGCAATATTCCTTTCAAGCTATGTTTATATAATGATAGATAATTCACAAGTTGCTCAGGTACAACATCACAATCATTATGACATTGACAATGCTTCCACGTTCATACAATTTTTGTTCAGATACTTTTAATGAAACAATAACCCTATATGTCTTAAAAGAGAGTGGGAAAAGATTAGGTACCCCTCAGTGATTATAATCACTTACCTGAGACCTGGGGCCAGTGCTCCTGTTTACTGAAAACTGCACTAACAGTCTAGGCATTTATCTTATTACTATATAAGCCTAACACTATTATTTTGATAATGATAATGGTCCCTGCAGAGAATAAGTTAGAATGATTATGGAATGCCAACCTTCTACAAAGGCAGAGAGAGTTTATCAAAATGTTAGACCATGAAGACAGTCCTGCATGGAAGAGACATAAACTCTAACCTACACAGTCACTATATGGTATAGAGTTATAGACTATTATGCAGAATTGCTAATTGTCTTTTATAGTGCCCATTACATGGACTTCCAAAAAGAGGCCACAGAGACAAACATATGATTCTATTGGCAGAAGGATTTATATGATGCATACATGTTTGATTGGTGTTACTCTGGTAATGTTGTTGGATGGTATAATCATCAGTCAATAAAGTTTATGAGTTTTGAAGATGCATTTCTGGCCATAAATGTCACAGTAAAAATTGCCATAACAACTGCCATAAAACAAGCATAAATATTCGCAAAAACTTAATTTGTCGGCAGAAAATTTGCAACTCGCTAAAATTACCGATAACGTAAGCTGGTTCGTTAATGTAGTTACCGCAAGTGATCACAATGTCTTCTGAGCACATCGCTGTTTAGTAAGCTTAGTTGCTGCGAACATTCTGGAAGAAAAATATTTGCAGCGATAACATGTGGAAACTTAAAGTCAAATTTACCGCACTTTAGTAAACGGACCCCTAACTGCCTAACAAACCCTGGTGATAATAATATTCTTAGACCTACTGGTCTTATTTATGTATCTATTTGTTTGATGAGAAAAACTTTTATTATTACAGAGAAAATGGAAATCATTTCTAAAAAATGTGGTACAAGACCTGTTTTCCAGAATGTTTGCAAGCTGGGGTTTTCCAAAGAAGGAGTCTTTTTGTCCTTAAGTCTGTCTATTATAAAATAATTTAAACATTTAGCAGGGTAATTTATCTAATTATTTTATTAAAACAAAGTCAACCTAACTCCCATCCATGAATTTGTCACCTGAAAACCCTGACTTTTTTGGATTATCCAGGGCAGATCACAATGTCAAGAAATATCTTCTAAAAGGGACAGGGTTTAGTTGGAGTATCTTTGGATTCTGATTTTTAGTAGGTTTTTTCCACTAAACTCTTGTCCTTTAAAAACTTGACAAGAAAAAAAATCTATTTTATAACGGCAGAGAAAATTTTCAAAAATTTTAATTATTTGATTAAAATGGAGTCTTCGCCTTCGCATAATTTGGAGCTTTCTGCATAACAGGTTTCTGGATCAGGGATCCCATTCCTGTATTTGTTAAACTTGCCTTTTGGGCATCAATGCATTTTGTTGACCTTTTTCAGAACTACATCAGTTACTAAACTGTACAGAATTTGTCTCTTTCCTGCCTGCAAGAGAAGGCTTTTTTCTTTCAGGAATTTTAACCAGATATTAAACCTTAATTAGATTTTGCCAGTATTTAAGTACCTAAATCTTAAGGACATGTTCTTTCACAAGCATAGGCCAATGAATATGTATGTTTTCTGAACAAAAAAAGATTTTTTTTCCTTAATGCGCCAAACAACAGGAAGAAGCATCTAAAGAATTGTAGACTTAGTGAGTGCTTAAATAAGCCTAGTAATATTTCCATTAGTTTTAAGAAGATTGTGGAGGATATACTGTAGCTTCATTTTATCAATTTGCCAGATATACTGTAAGAAACAGGGGCAAATTCACTAAGATTCGAAGTTGCGCCAGGCGCAACTTCGCCGCACTTCGCCAGGCGTAGTTTCGCCAGCGCTCCGCAAATTCACTAAAATCCGAAGTTGCGCTCAGGGGTAGCGTAAGGTTGCGAAGTTGCGCTAGCGTTGATTCGCTAAGTAAAGCGAAGTTACGCTAGCGAAGGCTAATTTGCATACGGCGCGAAATTCAAATTTCAATGGAGGAATACGTATCAGCACTACAAATGGCTAGAAAACGTTCAAATCTGCAAATAAAAATTTTGTTTTGCCCTACACATGTGCCCACTGTCTAGGTAAGTTGCCATGAGTCAGGAAATGTAGGGGGGAAGGAGGGGAGCCCCTAAAAATTTTTCGATCTTTTTCAGCCTATCACCCATAATGTAGAAAACACGCCAGCGTTTTTTGGGACTTAGAAAAAATTTAGACTTTTTTTTAAACAATCCCTATCTACTCTATTGCGCTTCGCCAGGTCTGAGGTGGCGAAGGAAGTCTAGCGTAAAAGGTAGCGTTCAGTACACCGCGCAAGTTAGTGAATTTGCGTAGTTACGTTGCTAGCGAAACTTCGCCAGGCGTAAGGGTGCGAAGTAACACTAGCGAAACTACGCCAGCGTTCGTTAGTGAATTTGCGCAGTAACGAAAATGACAAACGATAGCGAAGTAACGATATCGTTCGGCGCTTCGGTGCTTAGTGAATTTGCCCCACAGACTCTGGCTAAAACGGTAACATATAAGAAATTTGATGAATTTGCGGAATAAAGATCGCTCGCGTGAGCGAAAATTCGCCTGGCGAAACTGCAAAACTTTGTGCGCCTTTAAGATAGCAACGGCTACTTCACCAATCTGCCCATTGTGATCTGGACAATTAGCAATGTAATCTGAAAAATTACAATCACATAAATCATATTTGACCCCAATGAACCACAGAAATGAATAAATTGTGATTGAACTGTATACTTATTAGCGATACAGCAGTTATCAACAATCTTATTGCAGTGTACATTGATACAGGTATAAGATCTGTTAACCCATTATCCAGAAAGCTCCGAATTATGGGAAGGCCATCTAAACCAAATCTCCGTTATAATCAAATTTTAAAATCTTTTCATTTGTCTTTGTGATAATAAAACAGTACCTTGTACTTGATCTCAACTATGATATAATTAATCATTACTAGAGCAAAACAATCCTATTAGGTTTCTCTAATATTTCAATTATATTTTTAGTAGACAACGTATGGAGATACAAATTACGGAAGGATCCCTTCTCCGGAAAACCCCAGGTCCCGAGCATTCTGAAAACAAATTCCATATCTGTGTGGACAGTAATAGAATAAAAAAGGTTAATATGTGCGAAACATCTGCTCAGAGGATGTATTTGTAATTTATATAGACCATTTCATTAGGATAGCACAACTTCAAATGGGTCTCTTCCATCACAAGGTACTTTGCCAGCCAAGAAGAGGAAGGAAAAAGAAGGGTTTTTATCCTGCACCACATGGTGAACCTTTTCACCACTTCAGGTGACAACAGCAACTTACTTGAGATGTAGGAAACAATGTAAGTAATTATGTTGAAAACAGTCCCACATATTGTACATCAACACTGTATATCACACATGGCAGTTGTGCTTAAAGAGTAGTTCCATGCTGTTGCAGTTACAGTGTCTGCCTCACAAGTATATTCCCTAGTTCTCAGACTGGATAGAAACATTCCCCACTTTTGTTTAATCAAATAGTTTGGCTATGATTTCTGCCTTTCTCCGCCAACAGAGGTGTGAGCTGAGCCAGTGAACTTTGTTGGGGTGAATGTGCGTTGTGTCCTTGAAGCGGGAAGACAAGATGCTTGTCAGGCAGAGATCTGGTGTAACTACACAGAGCAGCTGGGGAGCTGAAAAATTATCAGATTGAAAGCTGCAACTTCATTATGACACGACTGGGCCTTATGGCTTGTGGTTTAAAACAAGGCCTTTTCCCAAGAACAACAACAAAGTTTCTCGCCTGAGTCAGTTGAGGTCCATCAGAATAGAATGTGGGAAACATTTACATTTCATTTTTCTTTCCTATAATGAGCACAGCATACAGCTTACATGCTCAGAGTATTTAATACATTGTATTGGTTATTATAACTGGCAACTCACGGATGAAAGGGCCCCAACTGGAAACTAGGAATAAGAGTTGCAGGTAGAGTCCTGCAGTGGGTCGGGTACATATGGGTTACCCGCAAAAGCCTTTCGGTACCCTGCGGGTTGCAGATAGAAGTTTCGGGAGCGGGTAAAGACGTGGGTCGGCGGTTCTTCAGGTTTCCGGGTCACGGGTCGGGTCGCAGGTCTTCTCAATAGCGAGTTTTACTCCTTTTTTTCTGATCACGCCCACTTCTAATGATGTCACTTCCGGTTTACAATGACAGCACTTCCTGATTCTTGATTGTCAGCAGGTTGCGGGTCGGGTAGCGGGTCCAAGTATGCAAGTTGTGGGTCCCGGCCCCGGTTACGGGTCGGCGCAGAACTCTAGTTGCAGGTTACTGGAAGCAAAAGTACTTCAAATTCTGTATGACTTTATTCTTTCTTCTCCTATGCAAGACCCAACAGAACAGTGAAGCAAAAGTGGAGTTCCTGTTCTTCAAAGAATAGTATCATGTGACTCTGTGATCATTTGCTTCCAAATCTCAATGTGCCTTTTCAAATTGAATAATTGAATAAATGTATTGAAATTAGGGTTGCACCGAATCCAGGATTCGGTTGAGGATTTGGCCAGCATTCAGCCTTTTTCAGCAGATGTCCCTGAAGTTGTTTCTTGACATTCTTGATCTGTGCTGGATAATCCGATAAAAGTCAAGTTTCCATGCAACAATTCGATAAAGCTGCATTTCGGGGGGTCAATCGCATGATTCGAATTGACTGTTTTGATTTTGTTGCAAAGTTTTTCTGCTCCAACTTTTTTGAGAAGAAGAAGTTTGGTCGACTTTGTTATAAAAAACTGTTAATAAAAACTTTGTTAACAATAAACTGAGATAAACTTGAGTTTTAGTAAATAACTCCTGTAGTGTCTTAGCAAAGCCAATTATCACTATTGTCTATTTTGTATTGTGACAAGCGTGTCTTCACCTCTCACTATTCATTATGTCAAAACAAAAAAATCCCATAAATGATGTTGTTACAAGTGAAATAGTTGTAATTTTTTATATTTGGGGTTCAGTGAGTAATTCATTGAGGAATGATGAGAAAATTTGAAGCAGCAAACATATCTGTCAGGCCTGATGCAGAGCTGACTCTCTAACAATTAGCAGCGCAGCAGGGAGATTTTCTCACATTTCAATAAGGTACAAAGCAAGGAAAAACTGGAAAGAAAAAAGGAGTAAGAGATTTCTTGTGTTTGTGGTCAGAATTTGGGGCTGTGTGAGATTGACTGGTATTTGCTGGCTAGAGTATATCATTTCTTCAAACACTTTCACTGCAATCAAGTATTTTCTGCTGCAATAAAACATATTAGTCTCTGAAGCCAAATACAGATCTTTATATTTCATTCTGCATTTAACCCTTTACAGCTATGCTGCTAGATCTAGCATACCTCCCCATATTTTGTAAATAGAAAGAGAAAGCATTTTTTTGACCACACCCATTTTATGGTCACACCCCCTAATAACCATGTCCATTTTACAATGGACAGTTTTTTTTGCCAGAAAGTCTGAACACATTGTAAGGGTCTGACCACATGGGTAGATTTGGGAGGGGGGTTAGTCGGCAGACGACAAATCTCCTCTTCTTCGTGGAGACTAATCTCCCCGATCTCCCTGATCTACTTTCCCCTGACTTCCGCGGGCTAAAATGAAAATCGACTGGGGGCAGGCACTAGGTTTTCTGAAGTCGTCTGACGAGTTTCCTCATAAGGCAATTATGTGCGACTTCGGAAAACGAAGTGCTCCGAGTGCCTGCCCCCAGGCGATTTTCATTTCAGCCGGCGGAAGTCAGGGGAAAGTAGATCAGGGAGATTAGTCGCCACGAAGAAGAGGAGATTTGTTGTCTGGCAACTAATCTCCCCGAATCTGCCCATGTGGACAGACCCTCAATGTTATTTTTTATTGAAAGCAACTATCTGCTGCATTGTTTCAAGCGTCAAAAATAAGGAACAGAAAATGATTAGCAAATACTGCTGCTTACAATTACATTTTCAAAAAGCTTCAAAACCATTTCAAATCTCAAGGAGAACTGAAAAGCACTAGTGCACTACAACCTGGAGATCTTATTTATATTTATAAGTCATGAGCACAGATCAGCCCTGTCCTTACCACAACAGGGCAGATGGTTAGTATAGGCCCCACTGTGGCCTACTTTCATGCCTTAACTAGCATGTCTGAATAATGTACAAGTTAGGAAACTGGAAAGGGGTTGATAGGGTTAGGCATGTAGGTGTTGCCGAACTCTGTATTCATGGCTGCCATGCTCTGTGTTCAGAAATTCAGAGCAGAAACTGCAGCATTTCATGTAAAATGTAAAACGTGTAAAATAGCAGATTGCACTTTTTTTGCACTTTGCAAGAAGGAATATCAGTACTGAATTTTTTTTAAGATATACTCATAAATAAGAACCTCTTTAAAATGCATCCCAAATAGGAAAAGGAGTTCCCCAGTTATAAATTAAACAAGTAGCAAAGAAAGAAATTCCCATTACAAGAGAAAACAGAGACAACCTGAAATAATGGAGCTTATCACTTAGGTTCCAAAAATAAAAACCCTTAATTGGCTGATCACTTAGTAAAAAAAACACACATACACATGTACAACCAAATATTTGAGAATGCAGCCATTATTTGCCTGCAGCCACTTTCCTGTATATTTTAACTTGTGTGTTTGTTTTATTAAGTGATAAGCCAGTAAATGTGTTATTCATTTTGGACCCAAGTGGTGAGCTCCCTGCCTTCCAGTTTATAAGGCTAAGGCCACACTAGGCGATAGCGCGGCGATTTGACTCGCGGCGACTTTTCCCCGCGATTTTTAAGCCGCAATCGCTGTGGAAACTTTTGCGCTGGCGTCTATGGGGAATCGCGAGCGTAAAAACACACGCGGCGATCTTTTTTCTATTGTTGCTCGAAATCGCCTAGCGAGGCAATTTCGAGCGACAGTAGAGAAAAGATCGCTGCGTGTGTTTTTACGCTGGCGATTTTTCGCGTTTCCCCATAGACGCCAGCGCAAAAGTTTCCACAGCGATTGCGGCTTAAAAGTCGCGGCGAAAAGTCGCCGCGAGTCAAATCGCCGCGCTATCGCCTAGTGTGGCCTTAGCCTAAGAGCACACTGCCAGTGATAATGTTTCTATCTGTTGTTATTTGGTGGAATGATACAGCAGATTTTATTGAAGCAATAATTCCAGCATAGCACAATGCAGCTTATCTTTATTCACATTTAAGTGAATGGCATTCCAGGTGGGCAATTCTGTGCTTTGTCTTGTATTATTTAAAGGGGGTCTGATGCCAAACAGAAAATTCTGAATACTTGGCTAGAGTGTTTATCTGAGCACTTTTTACTGCTTAAAGTTCAATTTTGGCTTTATATCATGTTTAATTACACTAAGAGGAACAAAGTGTCTCATACATTAGCCAGTGAGGCAACTAAGCATTGTATAAACATATCTGCCAGAACACTTAAGGGTCATTATTAAGTGCAGTAGAGGGTGCAAAGTGCAAAAAAAGGATAAAATGCTCATTGTTTTTCATAGTCTGTGCGCTGCCCTGAATTTCTGCAGGTCTGTGCACTCCAAAATAGAGCAGTGAGACCTGTGTTGACCCATGAATAAAGTACTGTCTCCATTAGGCGGTGATTGATCTTCATAAAATACTAGTTCAATGCTTTATAATTCATGAATTAAAGGAGAACTAAACCCTAAAACATTAATATGGCTAAAAATGCCATGTTTTATATACAGAAATTATTGCACCAGTGTAAAGTTTCAGCTTCTCAATAGCAGCAATGATCCAAAACTTCAAATTTGTCACAGGGGGTCGCCATCTTAGAAAGTGTTTGTGACACTCACATGCTTAGTGGGCTCTGAGCAGCTATTGAGAAGCTAAGCTAACTTCTGGATTCAATGAGCTGCTGGAGAAATGTTATTGCAGTTCTGAAGAAGCATTGTTCTCAGTGGCAAAACTACATAGGAACGATCAATATAGATAAAGATATATAAGATAAATATAGTAGAAAGCAGGACAAATCCAAAGCAGCAACTGTGACTGCAAAGTGCTTTGATTGGGGAAGATTGCACCACAACATGTTTTGGACTTGGCCTTTTAAGTGTATAACTATATAGGAAGGCCCAGACTGCAGGGTCGCTTTTTCTGAAAAATATACCTGTGGACAGGGAAGGGGAACACAGGTGGCCGGGGAACTAACTCTTAGGGTAGACCTCCACGTTTTTTGTCTGATCGATGGTTGGCGACCAAACGCACCCAGCAAGTCGGATGGAGTTGCACGCGTCAAGATACAAGAGGTAACAACTACACGGTCCGATTATCAGATGAAGACACTGCTTTCTGCATCCACATCCGACAGTCGTGTCACGTCGGAGTTTTTACCTGCGTCTCTTCATTCAGTCCAATTAGAATCTTGACGCCTGAGTCTCCATCCGACTTGTTGCGTGTGTTCTGTCACGGGGCGTTGATCCAGGAAAAAGGTGATGGGAGATATCCTATACAATGGGCACACCAGACATATCGTTTTTTTTAATTAATTTATTGGACTTACTGACCTAATTCTTGCATTAGGTCAGTAATTCATTAAAAATAAACGGGACCCTCACTCAATTTGAGATGTTTCTCGTGCACCTTTTCAAGAAACAGTAACATTTTCTTATTGCAGGGTCAAGTAAAAATAAACAAACCTTTTTTGGATTTTGATAAATTTGACCCTTAATAATGTACAGTTACTGGCAGGAACCAGTAATCAAGAAAAAAAAAGGCTGAGAGTCAAACCGTGGTGCTGGATAGTTGGAGGCTTGGATTAGGCAGATTGGCCAGTGATCCAGCACCAGGGAATTTGTCTCAAATAGCCCTTTAATAAGCTATTGCCACCAGCTGGACAGTGGGCTCTGGCCAGGTAATATAGCTTAATATACACTGCCTCCTGTAGCTCAAACAGGTTGTTCCTGACAATATCAGATTTTATAGTTGGATCAATAAGTTGAGTACCTATGAATTCTCTCCCTGGTCCCCTGCTTTTTCATTTATTCATGAATTGTCCTAAGGTTGGCATTTTTAATACACCCTCTCTGTGTGTTTGCTGACTATGAATGATATTGATATTACTTCTTTCAAGAGTGATTTGCATAACTTGGCATACTGGGGAGGTAACTGACAGATACGGTTCAACATATAGGCAAAACCATCATGGATGCTACCACAAATCTCACTAAAATGTGTTAGTTTAGTTAAAATATCTCTCTGTAGCTCAGTGTAAAGTATTATGGGGTGAAGGAATCAATTTGCAAATTGCTGAGGGACCAAAAAAGTTTCTTCTGTACTTCTGTTATCTCAGTCACTGATAGGAGAGTAGAACCCTGGCAGATGAAGTGTCTAATATATAAGATCATTAGTACTTACTGAATATACACATTAAATTTTGTATCTTATGATTGTCTCTAATGCACAGTTATTTGCCTAGTTGGCCTATTTATTGGGCCTGTGATGGTTATACATCATAAAGCAGCCTAAGAGATATCAATTACTGAATTTGTCCCGTTCACGAAATGCATTAAAGTCAATGGGCGTCCATATAATTGTTATGCGCAACAATTTATATGCACGCGACTATTCTGACGTGCCAGAATTTTCACCACAGTTTTGCGAATTTATTCGCTGGGGGAAATTCACTGAAAATTTGTGCCTGGTGAATTTATTCGCCCATCACTAATATCAATACATGCAGAATATTAGGCAGTCCAACTTGTCCTTAGTTAACCTGAGGAAATGTGCTGGTCTGACAGTCCTGCGACATCTTGGGAACCTTTGTTGCTGTTATTGATATTATGCATATAGCCACGTGCAAGGAGAACACATTTTAAAGGTATTTTTGTGTTGTAGTAAAAGATTATTTTTTGCACATTTATTACATTTGAATTCCCACTCATATGTTAGATTATCTGCGAGGCATTTTTACTGGCTATCATCACTATATGTAGAAGTTATTTTAGTTCTCCAATTTTATGATGCAGAGACATTCTTCTATAATAAAATTACATTATATTTCCAAACTGTCTGGTGCTCATTTTAAATGATCAATGTTTATAGATGTTTTTTAAAAGAAGCGAATTCTGGAGATTTTCTTGGACGTGATGGATCTCCTGGTTGATCGCCAGAGGATTGAAGTTACTAAAGATGCTTGGCTGAAAAATGCTGCCATATTGGACACATATGTTCTGGCCACTTGGACGGAGAGGTATGCAGTATTTCATATAGTTACACGGTTACAGATCTGCATTCCTGCGGCCAGGACTTGCACTGAATGAATTGAATATAATGGAATCACTTTGCATAGTTGTAGATAAATACTACAGGATAGTTTGCCAAATCTTCTTTGTAACAATAAAACTGTATCTTGTACTTGATCCTAAGTTAACATAAAGTCATATAAGTTACATACAAGGTCCAAGATCCAAACTATGTAAAAACGCCATGTCCCAAGCATACCAGTCCTTACCAGTCCATACCAGTAACATTCATTAGTACACACCAGTTTCATTGTAAGGAGGCTTACTAGTCCCTTCTCCTTCAGATGTGTCAGCCATCCAGTAAATCCCACTGCTTCCTCAACTGTATGTGCATGTTCCCAGTCTTGCCGGGGGGGGTTGTAATACACATGATGGTGTCACAGTGCATGTTTTAATGCACAAGCATGTGTGCTGGCATCATTACGTGCATCCATTTGTTTTTTTAAATTGGTCTGTTGTTGTGTCCCTTTGAAGGAGAAGGAAAGCTACCAAAGCAGTTTACTGCCAATAGATTAGCCACAATAGTGCAAGCTATAACGCTATATTTATTCTGCAGAATGCTTTACCATACCTGAGTAAACAGCTCTAGAAGCTGCCATATTAGCTTGCTGTGACATCACTTCTTGCCTGGGTCTCTCCCTGCTCACTCATAGCTCTAAAGAGAGAGAGAGAGAGAGAGAGAGAGAGAGAGAGAGAGAGAGAGAGAGAAGCAAACTGAGCATGCTCAAGCCCTGCCCTGGAGGTTTAAACTGAAACCAGGAAGTCTGATACAGACATGTGTACACAATAAAAGGATAGAAATGCTGTGTTTCTTTTGACAGAGGACTCAGAGCAGCATTACTTTGAGGGCTTACTGGTGTATTTATATAGGCCTTTCTGATAAAGCTTACTTAATTTTAGCCTTTTCGCTTCTTGCCAGCGTACTTAGACGATTTACTAATGGGCGCAGGCGTAACTTCGATAATCCCTCGATATTCGACCCTAAGTAAATGTGCCCCCAAGTCTTTTGTTAATGCTGTTTGCTATTAGGATTTTTTCAGATGCTAAAATTGGAATACGTCAACCACCTTGGTTTTTGTCACAGTTCACAGGCAGATGTCTATACTCAGAGCAAATAAATAACCGCCAACGACACACTTCTATGGATGATACTTTCAAACATAATCCATGCGAAAAATGATTTCTTCCTGACTTCTATATCACCATGTGTGGGCCCTGTATTGTCAGACACTTTGTGGTGTTAATGCCTCATTTCATTTACATAATAAAACATTGCAGAAATAACATTTGCTGCATGGGACATTTAAACAGGCAAGTTTGGAGATACCATGGAAGAAACAACCAGAAACACTGGAACTCAACCACATCCAGATAACATGTTTCACTTAACAGATTGTATTGTACTTTGTCTGTTTCATTCTGTCTAATCACCTATAATCACAAATGTGCTCTGCTCAAGGCCCTATAATACACTTCCCGGCATCCAGGCCTACAGGGAACCTTGGTCTGAGCTTTGGGATTGGGCTTTGACTGATTAAGATATTATACTGAGAATATGGACAGACCGACACTGTTTTTAAAGGGGTGGTTCACCTTTAGGATAACATTTAGTATGTTATAGAATTTCCACATCTACGCAAATTTGCAATTGGTTTTCATTATTTATTTGTTATAGGTTTTTTTTTAACTTTTTGCCTTTTTCTTCTGACTTTGCAGTTATGAAATGGGGGCCACTGACCCCTACTAAAAGAATGTTCTTTAAGGCAACCAATGTATTGTTATTGATACCTTGTATTACTCATCTTTCTATTCAGTGCCTCTCCTATTCATATTCTGGTCTCTTATTTAAATTAATGCATGGTTACTAGGAAAATGTGGACCCTAGCAACCAAATTGCTAAACATTGTAAACTTGAGAGCAAACTAGTTTACGATTTCAAGCATTGGCACATGGAATTGTTATACTGAAATGTGACTTTTTTTTTTAGAGATGTAATAATGACAGATTTTTACAGACCTTACAGTGCTTTGGGAGTAGTCCATTTTGCCATGCATGGTCATGCAAAGTATTCTGGGGAGTCACAGACTGACAACAATGCAGTCATCAAAAGGAATGATTGGTTAGTAGATATGTAAATGCCATGCTTCATCACTATGATAATGCTTTATAGCAGGCCAATAATCAATCCCACAAGGTAAAACAACCAAATGATATTGGGAACACACTGCTTTTTCACTTGATCGTAGATTTACTCAATGAAATGACTCTGGCCCAGGCTAGGTGCAAATACAAGAGATGCCTTAAAGGAGAACTAAACCCCCCTACATCTAAAAGCCACCATTTGCCTTCTCCACTGGCCCAGTCCCTGCTTCTTTGCCGCATAGTGTTCAACAAAAATAAGTGTCCCAACCAGCAACACTGACCTAAATGTGCAGAGTAGTGCAGCGGAGCTGATGGGCACCATGTTTGGTCGTGCCAACACTTTAGCTTTTGGTGCATGTGCAGTTGGAGCCAGAAAGCTCCATAAATTACCAAAAACAAAGAAGAGGATCTGGAAAATACCGAAGCATCCGAACATGGTGCCCTTGAGCTCCGCTGCGATACTTTGCAAATTTAGGTCAGTGTTGCTGGTTGGGACACTAGTAGAACACTGTGCAGGGAGGAAGCAGGAAGGGGACGACTAGTGGAGAAGGCAAATGGGGGCTTTTAGCTGTAGGGGGGGTTTACTGCTCCATTAATTACTATTTACCTGATCCAGCGCAGGACCAGCCTGGCTGGGCACCCTAGGCAACTCGGCCAGTCACATTGCCTCCAAACCCTGAAGTGCGCAGTGTCCTGGCCTATCAGTGATTGCTCCATCCATAGGTTTTTGAACTCCTAGCATACTGAAATGTATTATTAAGGGTTAAAGCATGCTGGAAGCCTTAGTCCTGCAACACTTTTTACCACATTCTGCTTGTAGCACTCACTGATGACATACAGGTATAGGATCCCTTATCCGGAAACCCGATATCCAGAATGCTCCAAATTACGGAATGGCTGTCTCCCATAGACTCCATTTTATCCAAATAATCCAAATTTTTAAAAATGATTTCCCTTTTCTCTGTAATAATAAAACAGTAGCTTGTACTTGATCCCATCTAAGATATAATTAATCCTTTTTGGAAGCAAAACCAGCCTATTGGGTTTATTTAATGTTTAAATGAATTTCTAGTAGACTTAAGGCATGAAGACCCAAATTACGGAAAGATCCGTTATCCGGAAAACCCCAGGTCCCGAGCATTCTGGATAACAGGTTCCATACCTGTAGTAGGAAAAGCCAGCTATGCTGTAGTCTCAGCTGTCTTTATTGGGAAAATGTCTCCTCCAAATGAAATAAACACATAAATAATATTCACAACATGACCCCAGACTGAATCATTTGGGGCCCTGTTGTTAATATTGTTTATGTATTTCATTTGGTGGAGAAAATGTATTTTCATGTTGTTGTACTTTCTGTTCTGCAGATCACACTTGTTTCCCATATGCTATTCCCAGCATTGCTTAATCTATTCAACACTCCACCACCCCATGACTACTGCTACGTGGAGCACATAGTTTAAATACAGGATTTGTGCAGTCTCATGAAAACCTTTTTGCTCTTCGTCATACCTACTCCCACCCATTATCATACCCCCCAAGATTTTGGAAATAAAAAGAGGGACAAAAAAGTTGGCGCTAATTACTATGTTCATTTTACAAGATTTGGCAGGTTATGAAAGTTTGAACATATTTCTGTAGTTTTTTCAGTTATTACAGTTTTGCTAATGCAGGTGAATTGCCCTTTAAAGGGCAATGATCACTAAAATCATTTACTAAGTAAATACACTAAGTGAAAGTTCAAGAAATCCGATTTCTAAAACAGTTAGAATTGTTTGTATTATGTAAATCATCAGCTCACTATACCTTCTGCAAGATCTCCCCTATCTCCACTGCAGTTCTAGCTGAGGCAGCCATCTTGGATTTCACTGGCTCCTCCTACCTATATCTTCCCAGCCAACTGCAGCTCTGAAATCTCGCACATGCTCAGTTGAAAATCCTTGTTTGCTTATCAACCCTTCTAAGCTATTTTCAAATCAGCCAAACCTCTGTGTTAGCTGCTGTACAGTAGTGCGGCCACCTTCTGGAAGTTAGCGTGTGCCCTTCATTTGCATAATAACATCACCAGCAGGGGACAAGATAGGGAAATCTGATACTTCTAGTGTAGGAGTTTACTAAAACAAGGCATTCTGGGTAGAATACTCAAGGTAGTGCTACAATCTGAGCATGCTCCTGAAATTTGCATATTATAGTCTCTGTTATAGTCTCAGTATGGACGCTCGAAAGTCACAAAGTTTCCGAAAAAAAGATCGGAAACTTCGGGACTTTCAGACGCATGCGAAGTAGCTCCATACCAGCAAATGCCTCCAACGGTGCATCCCCCTGAAAGTTACGAAGTTTCCGATCTTTTTTTTTTGGAAACTTTGTGACTTTCAGCGCGTGCGTAGAAGATCCTTACTGGTAAATGCCTCGTACTGCGCATGCGCCAAAAAACGATGGTCAAAGCAGGAAGAAGAGTGATCGGGAGAAGATGGCGCCCGTGAACTATGCAGAAGTGGACCTGCGCAGAGAGGTGAGTAACAAGTTAGGGGCATTTGCCCGGGGGGTAGGTAGGCCGGGGGGGAGGCGGGAGGGGGGCCTACACAGTGGAGGGGGGAGGTTTTTTACCCCGTACAGGTTGACTTCCCCTTTAAGAAGCAAGGATCCCCACCACATGCTGGTAGATAAGCATGAGCATTGGCTGGTGGGTTAGATCTATACTGCAGATAATTTTTGGCAACCCTGTCAACGTACGTCCTTCTTTACCTGAGAATTAGTGATCAAGCATGTGTGTTAGTGGCAAAGGTAACCAGAGAGTGATACTGAGCAGGAGTTCGGTTAGCACAGGGGATCTTGAATTAAAGTGGTTGTTCATCTTTAAGTTAACTGATAGTATGATGTAGAAAGTGATACTCAGACTATTTACAATTGGTTTTCATTTTTTATCATTTGTGGTTTTTGAGCTATTTAGGTTTTATTCACTAGCTTTCCAGTTTGACATTTCAGCAATCTGGTTGCTAGGGTCCAAATTACATTAGTAACCATGCATTGATTTGAATTAGGGACTGGAATATGAATAGGAGAGGCCTGAATAGAAAGATGAGTAATAAAAAGTAGCAATAATAATATTATTTTCCCAGTTTATTAAGACATTCGAGTTTTTTTAGTCTGATTGAAAATTAATGGAACATGGAAGTGATTCTTTCTGGCATGCGACTTTCGTTCTGCCAAAAAAACACGCATGGGAATATTCTGTCCCTGTTTTTTTCTTAAAGGGGTGGTTCACTTTTCGGTTAACTTTTAGAATGTTATAGAATGGCTACATCTAAGCAACTTTTCAATTGGTTGTCATTATTTATTTTTTAAATTATTTGCAATCTTCTTCTGACTCTATCCAGCTTTCAAAATGTTTTGTTCCAAATCTTTCTATTCAGGCCCTCTCCTATGCAACTTCAAATCACTGCATGATTGCTAGGGTAATTTGGACCCTAGCAACTAGAATTCTCTGAAAACTCTAGAGCTGCTGCATGAAAAGCTAAATAGCTCAAAAACCAGACATGATAAAAAATGAAAACCAATTGCAAATGGTCTCAGAATATCGGTCTTTACAGCATACTAAAAGTTAACTGAAAGGTGAACAACCCCTTTAAATAAGCTAGTGTTCCAGAAAATAATCACACAAGTTTTGGGTGCACACTTTTTTTTTCTCGACCTTACAAATTAGTAAATAGACCTCTAAGACAGCACTAACACTTTACTACACTCATTAATAAATGAACGATAAAATAGTAATAGCAATAATAAGTATTAGTTTTCCTAATGCCTCTACAGCATACTACACTGACAAACAATGCGTGCCTGCATCTCTGCTACTGGATTGGTGTAAATTATACAGATTGCAATGCAGCTTGACTCTTGTGCTGTTTAAAAGAAAAGAAAACACTGTAAAGCTACATTGGTTATTTGAATTACTAAAAAAAACAAGGTGTCTGCACAGACTTTGTTGAACTGAACAGGATGTGTGGACTTTGCAATAGATTTACCTCTCAACTGGGTCATATAGGAACCAACAAAACAAGAAAGGAAATGCCTGGCAATGGGCAGGTAAAAAGCAAGAGAGCTATTATTATTTTATAATTATCTTATACTGGCAACAGCTACAACTATAAAGAGATACACATTTGCTATCCCACTTCACTCCTATATTTAACCATGTATGGGTGGGTAACCAACGCATAACATTTGCTCTATATAAAAGCATAATTCCCATTTGGCCCTAAAGAATTCTCTCCCCTCCCACCCACCCCTGCCCCATTTGACTTCTACCAGAAGCAACACACTGATAAAAGTATTTACATTTTTACATATTGCTCATTTTACTGAATGAATTCTACACTAAAAAGTTTTAGCAATATTTTTTACTGAGTCGTGATAATGAGATTTCCAACAGTAAATTATAGAGTACCTCCAATTCTCAGGCTGAGATTAGGGCTTTTACTGGTCCATGCTATAATATTTGTTATTCAGTATATAGATTGGGCATTTGTTATTCAGAATATAGATTGGGCATTTGTTATTTAGTATATATGTGCAGAAATCTGTATAGAAGCTCCAGTCCCCATTCTCCAAAAGGACCTATTGTATATTCAACACAAACAAGGAATAATCCAGACATTTCCTCCAATTAGTTGAGGGATACCTGACTGCAGCTCAAGGGCATTAAACCAGGGCCAGAATAACAATTGGGACAATAGAGCTGTAGCTCCAGGGACCTTTGCATAAATAGGTCCATCATTAGACCTGGAAGCTCCAGGAACAGGGAGCAAGGGAGTGGATGAAAATGCTTTTCATTTTTATTATTTTATGAAAATAATTTAATATTAGAGTATCATTATATTAATATTAGAGGACAAGCAGAACACCCTATGCACAGTACACTTATCCCAATGTTTATTATGGGTTAATGTACCCATACATATCTCTTTGGTGGACTGTGGCAAGCTCTATTTTTGCCCTTTGATAAATATGCTCTAAGGAGAGAAAAATGGCACCCAACGGGGGTAAGTAAAAAGTTAGGGGCATTTGCCCAGGGTAGCAGCTAGCCTGGGGGGGAGGGAGAGGGGTCTATGTAGGGTAGGGGGTAGTATTTTTTTTAATAAGGGGTTTACTTCTCCTTTAAAAAAGCTAGGTGATAACATGTCTTTCAAGGTATGGGCACGTTTGGGAATAACATTGATTCCCAAACTCAATAACTTAAAAAAGTGTTCATCGCCATGGAAACTTCAAAGAATTGTTTGCTGTATCTGGTAGTAAAGGCCACCCTTTCTGACCAATCATGACTTTTCTCCTTGCTTCTTTACTCGGGCTAAATTGACTGGTAAATCTCAAATTTAAATCATTCCTGTAATGTCCTTTACAATGGGGGTGACATACTGTAACCTTTTTCTTGATAGGGATAGAAAGGGTAAGATTAGGAGTGAGAGGAAGGGACCATATAAGCCTTTTAGGGAGGAGAGAGGTATTTTGGATTTTCCATTTACAAACGCTTGCCATTAGGACTCAAGTACAAATTCGACATTACGGGGGCAGATGTATCAAGGGTCGAATTTCGAGGGGTTAAATCCCTCGAAATTCGACTGGGGAATAGAATCGAATAGCGAATTCGGGCGAATTTACGTGCTGGCGAATAGTCGAATGGGCGAATATTCGCCCGGCGAATAGTCAATCGATCGAATATTCGATCAAAGGATTTTCATTCGATCGAATGCCTTTTTTTCGATCAAAAGCTATGGACTTTCCAATAGGCTTTTAAAGCAATTCGGTAGGTTTAATCTGGCGAAGTAGGCAGTCGAATGATTTTTAAAAGAGACAGTACTTCGACTATCGAATGGGCGAATAATCGCAGTGTTTTTTCGCTCAATCTATTTGAATCATTCTACTCAGGCGAATTTATGCCAATTCGATAGTCGAGGAGCACAAAAAACTCCTCGAAATTCGATGTTTTTTCCCTCTATTCATTCACCCGAGCTTAGTGAATGTGCCCCCTACATGTTACACTTAAATAGAACAAGATTTGTTTTTTAATTCTGCAGAACTCTGTACATTTTAGAGTATCCGTATACAAAAGTGTAAATGTTGGTGTCAGGCACACTGGCAAACTCATGTATTGATCAGACCAAGAAAATAGCAGATGGAAGCTTTTTTATATAGTCATGTCTCGTCTGACGCGTTTTGTATCACAAGGATACTTAATCATAGGCTTGGACATTTTAGAGTATACCAATAAGGTTGACAGATTAGTGATGGGTTTTTCATCAGGGTTTTTATAATAGAACATATTCGTGCAAAGTTTTTAAGATATTTAAATTGACTCAATTTTATTGATTGTAACATGTATAGACTTAGAATACACCATATTTCATATAATTTAAATGCTGGGATACGATGTTACTGGAATTATATCTGAATTGACAATGAATAATATAAAGTGAAGGAAATGGTACTAGTGCCTTGTATAGACATAATGCAAAATGATGTAAAGGGGGTTGGATTGACCTCTTTGGGTTTTGATTGGTTTTTAAGTAAAAATGGGTGGGATCACCTGGGTTTAAATTCTGTGTTGAATATGCTACTGACAAAGACACATATGACTTAGCTGTGGGTTATGTTCTAGAGCTATGGTACTAGAGATAAGAGCTGCCAGCAGAGTTTTACTCCTACAGCTGGATAAGTACTAAATAATGTAAATGCTGTGAAAGGGAAATATCAGGATAGGGGCACAAGCCATCATTCTGCTTGGGATTCAAGGAGCTTTTGAGGTCAAGCAGGCCTGTGTGAGTTACTAAAGATTTGGAAAACATAATTCTCTTTGAAATCAGTTTCCCTGTACTTCTCTTAACCCAACCATCGACTATAAATGTCCTTCAAAGTATCAGTGTCATCTACTCATTAAGCTCAAGCCTGTATTATTTCATTTCAAGCATCTCCATATTTCTTTCTCTTCTTTTTCTTTTCAGGCATCCTTCTATACCCTGGCTTATCTAATATTCTATTGTTCTTTCCAGCATTTCTCCAAGGTTTTGAACAGACGCTGCCACAGACGCGCATGATGAACTGGACCCTGGAGAGCGAAGCGCTCACTAAGTTTGATGAGCAATGACTGCTGCTGTCTTTGATCATTTAGCTTCTCTTGACCTTCTGTTACATGGCTTGGAAGTTATAAATGTATCACTGTCTACTGTCTATATACTGTAATAGTATATTTAGTTTAACTGTGTGCAGGATTGAAAGGCAGTCAGTAAGTATAATAAACACTGGTCAACTGGTTAATATAATATAATAGCCCTGTATAGTTTGCTGTTATCCATGTTTTCCTGTAATAATAAACATTAGAGTCCAGCTTTAGTGTTAACATTATAACAGTAGGGAAATGTAAATTTTACATGGGAGGTTAATGGTGTGTTGTTAATAGCCCTAATGCTGGTGGGGGGTCAGCTGCAGATTTTGTGATTCCTTAAAGACAATTATCTCTCACTTAAACCAAATGGCCACTATAGGTTGTTTGTGTTATTGTCTCTGCCCCCAGGATATGTGAGACAGAATTGGCAGGCTAATAATAAAAAAATACAAAAAATAAATAGCAAGGTCAACAGAATTGTAACTTAGAATGGGAGTCCATCTAAGACTTTCTAAAAGTAAATTTAAAGGTGCACTTCCTCATTAAGCTATTTTGAAAATAATTTCTCTGAGAATGAATGTGAGAGTAACATAGTAAGTTAGTTTGAAAAAAGACACACGTCCTTCAAATTCAACCTTTTAACTCTATTTTAACCTGCCTAACTGCCAGTTGATCCAAAGGAAGGGAAAAAAATCCCATTTGAAGCCTCTCCAAATTGCCTCAGAGGGGGAAAAATTCCTTCCTGATTTTCCATACCTTTTATTAGAGTCCTGTGCGGGTCTATTTTTTGGAATCCCTACCAGACCCATACCCACAACCTGCAATCTGCAACCTGGACCCGAAACCCACATTCTTACCCGCTCGGACCGCTACCCATCCCGCAAGTACCTTATCCGCAACCTGGACCCGCAATCTGCTGACCATCAAGAATCAGAAAGTGCTGTCATTAAAAAACGGAAGTGACATCATCGGAAGTAGGCATGGTCAGAAAAAAGGAGTAAAAATCGCTATTGAGAAGACCCACAGAACTGCCGACCCGCGTCTATACCCGCACCCAGAACTTCTACCAGCAACCCGCAAGGTACCGCAGGTTTTTTTGGGTAACCCGCGGGTACCCCACCCGCTACAGGACTCTACCTTTTATCATCTTAGTTGCCCTTCTCTGGACCCTCTCTAATACAATAATGTCCTGTTTGAGTGATGGAGACCAAAACTGTACGGCATATTCTAGATGGGGCCTTACCAGTGCTCTATACAGTGGAAGAATGACCCCCTCCTCCTGTGACTCTATGCCCCTTTTAATACAGCTCAAGACCTTATTTATCATCTACAAGGACTCCAAGGTCCTTTTCCATAATGGCTATGCCTAGTGCAGTCCCATTGATGGTATAAGTGGCTTGGATATTTTTACATCCGAGGTGCATGAATTTACATTTATCAACATTGAATCTCAGATGTTGCAGATTAAAAATGCCTCTATATATCACAACAAATAGCAAAAAGACTTTGCTAAAATAAGATTAAGCATTTTAGATGTGCAGGATCGGAAGAGTCAGTCCAAATTATTTTTTTTTTGTGTTTTTGGTACCAGAAGTACTTTACCCATTCATGTTCATTTCAATGGCGATATTACATATATCTGTATGAATCAGAAAGGCATTTTTATAGGAAGCATAATATATGTTTGAGCTTTTATTTACAGAGATCAGTATCTAAGCATCATCTTCAATATTTATAACTAGCTACAGACTGCCTCTGTCCACAACAAGAATTATTGCCAGAGTTGCAGTCTATTTAAAAAGTACTATTTGGACATGGTAAAATACCAGAGGAACACTATAAGGAGAAGAAATATAAGCTATCAGTGTTCTTTCATCTTTTAGTGTTATTATTTGTACTGCAACAGAGAACATCAACAATGCATGGACCTAGGCCATAGCATGCAGGCATCCGGTTAATTGGAAATAAATGTCTACAAAATTCTGGGACAGTATTTGACACCATTTATTGATGAATTTGGCAGCATTACAAGCACAAATAGATAATGAACATGTCCAATGTGGCTGAACTTGGCCTTTATAAATACAGGTATGGGATCTGTTATTCTGAAACCTGTTATTCTGAAAGCCCTGAATTACGGACCAAAATTCCATAGACACCATTTTATCCAAATAATCCAAATTTAAAAATATTATTTCCTTTTTCTTTGTAATAATAAAACAGTAGCTTGTACTTGATCAAAAGTAAGATATAATTAATCCTTATTAATGATCAAAAATAAGATATAATTAATCCTTATGGAAGCAAAACCAGCCTATTGGGTTAATTTTCGTTTAAATTATTTTCTAGTAGACTTATGGTATGAAGATCCAAATTATGGAAACATCTGTTATCCAGAAAACTCCAGGTCCTGAGCATTCTGGATTACAGGTCCCATACCTGTACTGTGGAAATTGAACTTTTGGTCTAGGAGCCCTGAATAAATAATCAACCCAAGATTTTTTTTAACTCCATGTCCAGATAGTAAGCAAACAACTTAAGGCAATGCTTTTTTTTGTAAATACAATTTGACAAATTATATTTTGGCCAAACTTCCCTATCTTTTCCTAAAGTCTGTTTGTGGGTAATTTCTGCAGATGCCTGTTTTTTTTTTGCAAATAAAATGTTAAGTATTTTCAGGTGAACAATTTTTTCTAATAAAAAACATAATGTGTCATATTAGCAAATTAAGGCCTGTGATATATTTATTTCTCCAGCTCATTCTCGAATAGTCATATAGTCAATACCTGGAATTCCCCGAAATCTGAAAAATTTGTGACTTTTTATAAAATCGGACTTTTAAAAAAATCACGAATTTTTCGGAATTTATAAAACCCCGAGGGCTATAAAGCCCGAATATAAAAACACGGCATCTCAAACATGTCGAGGTTGCATAAAAGTCAATGGGAACAGTCCCATTGATTTTAGGTTGTGTCGAGGGTTTCGGGCGATTTCACTATGTTTTCGGAGCTTTCGGGTGAAAACTCCGAAAAATTTGGAGTTTGGAGGGTTAATTAACCCTCGATATTCGACCGTCAAGTAAATTCCTTCGACTTCGAATATCGAAGTTGCAGGATTTTGCACTATTCCTACGATCGTATGATCGAAGGAATAATCGTTTGATCGAACGATTAAATCCTTCGAATCGAATGATTTGAAGGATTTTAATCCATCGATTGAAGGATATTCCTTCGATCAGGAAATTGTTAGGAAGCCTATGGGGACCTTCCCCATAGGCTAACATTTGCCTCGGTAGGTTTTAGGTGGCGAACTTGGGGGTCGAAGAAATTTTTAAAGAGACAGTACTTTGACTATCGAATGGTCGAATAGTCGAACGATTATTAGTTCGAATCGTTCGATTCGAAGTCGAAGGTCGTAGTCGAAGGTAGCCCATTCGATTGTCGAAGTATCCATACTCGACTATTTGAAATTCGAACTATTTTTCCTCTATTGCTTCACTCGAACTAAGTAAATGGGCCCCTATATTTTAATCACTTTAAACCATTTTTATTTTTTGGTGTTACTGTTCCTTTAAGTCTAATAAAAATCATTTAAATATTAAATAAACCCAATCGGCTGGTTTTGCATCCAATAAGGATCAGTTATATCCTAGTTGGGATGAAGTATAAGGTATTGCTTTATGATTACAAAGAAAAAGGAAATCATATTTTAAAATGTGATTTATTTGACTAAAATAGAGTCTATGGGAGACGACAATTCTGTAATTCTGAACTTTCCAGATTCTTGATCCCATACCTGTATAACCATACTGTGAAAGTACTTTTTGTACTAGTCCATTGCAATAGATGTTACTGTATATATTTTCAGTGCCAGCTGTGAATGCAATGTTATCATGACAGGTGCTGATGCTTGCAATATTTAATTTGTTACACTAATAACATGGACGGAAACTGGAATCTGAAAATTTTCTCATCATCCAACGAGGGACAGTATGTAATGGGACATGAAAAAGAAACAAAATAATCAATAATTAATCTTGGGAAGAAACTGGTCATCTTTTTATAACTTTTGATGATTTTTTAAGCAGAGCTTTATAGTGAAGTTGAATTAAAGAGATATAGACATGCAGCATATTTGAGTGAGCTAATAGTAACGTGACTATTGGTATCTACAACATCTGACAATGAAAGGAAATATCTCTTTGATGTATGACTAATCAGTGTTCATTTAATACAGATGGTATTTAAAGCATCCCAGACCTGCAAAGAACTTTGCCCATAAAGACAGTGTTTGTCTTCCCACAGTATCCCGTGCATTAGCTGATTTAGTGACAGAGTTATGAAAAAGCCTATAAAATGTGACTGTTGTGATGGTAGAGGGAAAGTCAATGATGCAGCAGAAAGAAATAGTCCCGCTGGTTCCTAAAGAATAATGTGACCTCAGTGCTCATAGGAGTTGTATTATTGCATAGCAGGCTAGGTTTATATATTAAAAAGCTTAGATGATTATAATGATCCAAACGTGTTCTATTATTGTACTTAAGGCACTAGTTTCAAATATATTCAAAATACAATTGATGCAATAATGCCCAATGCACCTCCTTGAGTCAAAAAGTCAACTGATTTGGCTTTTCTGAATAGGGGACATGTGGCAATTTCCATGCATTTTTTTGTACTTTACAAATATTTTGCACAACAAACTCATCTCAAAAAAACATTTGTGTTAGTAAATTAGACGTAAGGGTCAATTTGCACAATTGGGACTGGCCCTACATTTGCTGAATGGAGCACAGAAACCTGAGCCAGCCACATTCTGTGTTTGACAGCATTCATGAGGGATGGATTGGGGGAGGCATATAGGCATTCTCTCCTGCCAAGGGCCACAACTAGGGGTAGGCAGAAGAGGTATGTGCCCAGGGAGCAAAGGTGAGGGGTGCCAGTCCATCCCTGGTGCCAGGCATGTGATCTACTCTATGGCTGCCTCTAGTCTGTAGCCCCTCCTAGAAAGGATATTTGCACCCCTAACTCACTGGTGATGTTGCTTGTAAGTCATTACAATCCTTAGGGGGGTGCCCTAACTTTTGGCACCTCCATTGGAGTTTACGTTCTTTTTTAATGCTTAGGGCTCCTACATAAAAAGGAACGCAGGACCAAATGCCTGAGTGTAAGAGCCCCTAGGCTTGTGTATGCTCAGTTGCAAAAGTTCAATACATTTACCTCTATTGGACATTTGTGGGTATGAAGACAAACAATGGGGAATCTTAACTAAGATGACAATATGGATCTGTGTTCGTTTTACCCCTAGGCTTGTGCAATTTATTCTTGAAAGAAGCACCTGCCAAAGGAAAAACAATATATAGATTACATTCACTAAGTGATAGGGACTAACATATTGAAACCCTCATTGAACGATAATATGTTTGCATGTGCTGGCAGATGTTGCCCCACATTTGGGTAGAGCAGGCCTCCTACAGATTGATGGCATACAGCTTGAAAATGCTTAGTACTATATTTTTTATAAATATATTTGGGTGCTTACAGGTGACTCCCTTTCAAAGTAAAAGGGGGTTATTTATATAGTTTCTCCCCTGCCCACAGCGCTACAAAACGCTTAAAGGGAAGGTTCACCTATAAGTTAACTTTTTGTATGTTATAGGATGGCCATTTCTGAGCAACTTTTCAATTGGTCTTCATTATTTATTGTTGAAAGATTTCGAAAGTATTTGCTTTCTTCTTCTCAGTCTTTCCGGTTTTTAAATGGGGTCACTGGCCCCATCTAAAAACAAATGCTCCGTAAGGCTACAAAGTTATTGTTATTGCAACTTGTTATTATTCATCTTTTTAATCAGACCCTCTCCTATCCATATTTCAGTCTTTTATTCAAATCAATGCAGAGTTGCTAGGGTAATTTCACAAGATTCCTGAAATTGCAAATTGGAGAGCTGCTGAATAAAAAGCTAAATAACTCAAAAACCACAAGTAATAAAAAATGAAAACCAGTTGCAAATTGTCTCAGAATATCACTCTCTAAAGCATACTAAAAGTTAATTTAAATCTGAACAACCCCTTTAAGATCACCCTGTGCGCCATTTGTCTTTATGTTCCCTATAAAGACAGGAAGGAAACATCAGTGCTTGATGTCCATCTCTATAATCTGCCTTAATTGCTGAAGAGAAACTTTGCTAATTAAAAATGGTACTTCTTGTAATCATCCAAACAATATTACTGTTCTATTTATTGCGTTTAATGGAAATGTACTCATTCTTGTTGTTTGATGGTAACTGTATTAAATAAAGTGCTGTGCAAGAAACACATGCAAACGAGGCTAAAATTAGAAAAGCACTTCAGGCCTCTCTGGAGAAAATTACTTTTAACAAACGTCATCAAAGTCATAACTGCACGCACAGAAATGATTAGGGAACAGCAATCCCACTCAGTTTAACCTAATAATGGACCCTGGGGCCATCTGTGTTATGTCAGTTATTTATGTTTGTTTGCTCTCTGTAGAGACAGCAGGCTTGTTCACTTTTATATTAACTTTTAGTATTATGTAGAGAGTGATATTCTGAGACAATTTGCAATTGCTTTTATTTTTTAATTTTTTTATTATATTTTTGAGTTATTTTGGTTTTTTTCTGGCAGTTTGCAATTTCATCTGGTTGCTAGGGTCCAAATTATCCTAGCAACCAAGCATTGATATGAATGAGAGACTGGAATAGAGGAGAGGGCCTGAATTGAAAGATGAGTAATCAAAAGTAGCAATAACACTAAGGGGGTTATTTACTAAGCTCCGAAATTTCCCGAAATCCAAAAAGTTTGTGTCTTTTTTTTTATAAAATCGGACTTTTAAAAAAAAATCACGAATTTTTCCGAATTTATTAAACCCCGAGGGCTAAAAAACACGGCATCTCAAACCTGTCGAGGTTGCATAAAAGTCAATGGGAACAGTCCCATTGATTTTTGGTTGTCGGGGGTTTTGGGCAATTTCACGTTTTCGGAGCTTTCGGGTGAAAATTCACGAAAAAATCGTGAAAATCTGAGCTTTTCCCTCAAAGCAAATTTTCGGGAAAATTTAATAAGAAATAAGCATTAAAAACCGGAGCGGGTTAGATCGGAGTTTGTAGCCGATATTGAGATAAATTCAGACCTTGATAAATAACCCCCTAAATGTGCAGCTTTACAGAACATTTGTTTTATAGATGGGGTCAGTGACCCCCATTTGAAAGCTGGAAAGAGTCAGAAGAAAAATGGCAAATCATTCAAAAACTGTAAAAAAATTTAAAATAAAGGTCAATTGAAAAGTTGCTTAGAATTAGCAATTCTATAACATACGTAAAGTTAACTTAAATGTGAACCACCCCTTTACGGTAAGTAGGAGGTAGAAATACCACCTGGTGTAGGCAGCATGGCATAAATTGCAAGCCTGTTGGGCTAGTGGCACTCAATCGATGGGACTGGTGTAGAGGCTCTCCCACCCACATTATGGACAAATAAAAGGTACTGTTGTAGCTTGGAGGTTTTGGTTAGTTTGGAATTGGACTGATTTAAGATGAGACTCTCCTGGCCAGGAATTAAAGTGAAGGGAGATGACAGGCACCTAGGGCCCAGTAACGGAACTAGGAGGGGGCGGGCCCTGGTGCAGGCCGTGCAGCAGGGCCCCCCACCTTCGTCCATGTGCATTTTCTTTGCGGCTGCAGCCAACTCCGGCAGCGCGCACGATCTGCCAGGGAGGGCCCTGCGGGGTTGCAGGCCCTGGCCCAGTTGCACCTACTACTCCTCCGGTAGTTACACCACTGCTAGGGCTCAACGATTGGATCACAACGAGGAGAAAACGGGTAGTTGGATCGAGGACCGCATCAATGAATGGGCTTCCCCGATTGATATCTGGCCGATTTTCAGCCAGATATCGATCACCCGTTAAAGGGCCCCATATACTGGGCAATAAACTGCTGACTTAATCTGTTGGCATCTTATATCTGCCCGTGTATGGGGGCAGTTATAGTTTAACTAAATGTATTATGTGTATTGTTTGTTTACATGTATGGGATCCGTTATCCGGAAACCCTTTATTCAGAAAGCTCCAAATTGCAGAAAGGCCATCTCCCATAGACATAATTGTAAGCAAATTATTCTAATTTTTAAAAATGATTTCCCTTTTCTCTATAATAATAAAACAGTACCCATTACTGGATCCAAACTAAGAAATAATTCATTCTTAGTGGAGGCAAAACAATCTTATCGGGTTTGATTAAGGTTTAAATGATTTTTTAGTAGACTTAAGTTATGGAGATCCAAGTTACCCTTATCTGGAAAGCCCCTGGTCCTGGGCATTTTGAATAACAGGTCCCATACCTGTACTATAAACACGGTGTTGATATTGTTAACCGCCTATTTTTTGTCTTTCTTTTCTAATACAGTGTACAAATCATCCTCACGTACATTGAAAAGTAATTTCCAACTGATTCTGTTATAATAAATGCCTAAAATGTGGAGGTCAGTCACATCATAACACACACCATATGCTGTCCAGTAACTCAAAGCAGCTCGCAGGAACCAGTCTGCCTCTAGTGCAGATAGAATAAATGAAAGCAAATCTTATTGATTACTGTGAATTACTCTGAATATGTCACAACTTAACCCCCATAAACTTAACTCTAAATTCCTCCTTATATCCAATAGCCATGTTATTAAAGCTGTCAGAGACAGAAAGATCTTTATTTCAACTCTCAAACCACAGTCTGAAGAGAAATGCCAAACATTGAAACACGGTCTGCAGTGACCTTGGTGACATGCTCTGTTGCTTCAGTAAATACCACAATAACCAAAGCAAGTTGAGTGCCATGGACTCATCCATATGCCCCTACTGACCTTTTGTTCCTGTACTATTTTATTTTTACAATGTCCCCATAAAGACTTGTACCGGGTTGTCGAGAATTTTAAATTTAAACATAAGGATATTATTTAATGGTGTACTAAGGAAATCTTATTGATAATGGCTATGCCACTTGGGTAATGTTCCTGTGAGAGGGATGTATTTGGCATGAAGCACTGTGTATGTGCTGTTTGTCTTTCCTGTCTCTAAATAAATAATGAGGAGACAAGTGCTCTCCGGGTTGGAAGAAGGGGGTCACTTCGAGGCTGCTATGATGTGGGGATTATAGGAGCCAGAGCTCCACAGTAGCCCAGAGCTAAACACAAGCTGATAGTGTGCCACAAGCATGAATTTATATTTAAAATGATAATCAACTTATTTCTCTTTGGCCATTAATATGAACATGATATTAATGACCAGCCAGGAACCACAACATTTGCCAATAACATTTGGTACCTGTTCAGATACCTGCAAGCCATGAACCAGTCTGCAGTAGTGGTCTCCTTGTGCAAAAAAGTGAGACTTCTGAAAGCAGTGAATGAACAGAAGCTTGCCTCATGCTTAGAGCAATGCCTCTGTAGTCAAATAACTTACAGCTCTCTGTACAGTGGAAGAATAACCCCGTACTACTGTGAATCTATGCCCCTTTTAATACAGCTCAAGACCTTATTTGCCCTTGATGCTGCTGACTGGCATTGCTTGCTACAGCCAAGTGTATCATCTACAAGGACTCCAAGGTCCTTTTCCATAATGGATTTGCCTAGTGCAGTCCCATTTAGGGTATAAGTGGTTTGGATATTTTTACATCCCAGGTGCATGACTTTACATTTATCGACATTGAATCTCATTTGCCACTTAGCTGCCCAGATTGCCAGCTTGTCAAGATCCTGCTGCACGGATGCGTGGAATGGAATTAATTGGGCTGGATAGTTTTGTGTCATCTGCAAACACTGATATATTACCTCCCCTAAGTCATTAATAAACAAGATAAATAAAAGTGGCCCTGATACTGATCCCTGAGGAACTCCACTAAGAACCTTACTCCAAGTAGAGAATGTACCATTTACAACCACCCGATCCTGTAGCCAGTTTCCTATCCATGTGACTTTATTTAGCCCAACAAACCTTAGTTTAGAAAGCAGTCGTTTGTGGGGCACAGTATCTAAATAGATCACATCTACTGTCACCCCACTGTCCAGCATTTTACTTACCTCATCATAAAAAGCAATCAAATTTGTCGGACATGACTAATCCGTCATAAAGCCATGCTGATTACTGAAAAGTTGTTAATGTGATCCCTTAACATTGACAAAACCTGGGTGTGTTTTTTAGATCAATACACCTCTCGCAGACAGAACCCCTTGCACACTCACTAACAATTTGCATTGACAGAATTCAATGTAATTTCTAGCATTTGTCCCCGATCAGGTTCATGTTCTGTGGGAGGGCAACAAACCCCCCTGTACTCCACAAATGACGTTTAGCCGATCACGACTAGAAATTAAATGTAGCTGACTTAGGAGCAAGAGGCAGTAGCTGAGCAGCCTCAGCTCTTCAAAAAATCTTTAGAAGCATTATTAGGCAAGTGGCAGGGCCACAGGTGAACTGTTAATCTGTTCCGTTTAGTACCAAATTATTGTTTTTGCCACTCTCTACCTACCTTTGTAAATGCTTATCCTAGATGTGTTCTTAATCCTGTATCTTGACCCCATGAACTATTTATTATTATGAATAACAAATACTGAAAGATGATGGTAGTTGCAGTAGGGCACCTATGTCTGGCACAGAACTGAAAAAAAAAAACACGTGGAGATTGGAGCTGCCAAAGTGTACAGAGAAAATCAGTTGTCTGCAGGTTAGATTAAACTATAAATATTAAACAAAAGAAAAATGAAGTATGGAAAGATAGGGACGTGACAGTGGGTCCCCCCTACCTTCCACCTTCCTGCCAACCAGTTCAGGCAAGCCCCTCTTGGGCCAACGCAGTTAGACTAAGGAAGTAACACATAAAACTTAACCTTTAATACTTCAAGTTAAAACAGCAAACAAGAAAACCCACTGGGCCATGCCCACACAGCAAACCACAATTAAAAGAGTATATAGACAAACTCACTGCAATTCAAGAGTATATGCAGTGCAGGACTGTGGCCTTAAAAAACACCAATTAAAAACGAAAACGTCATAGGTGGTAGGTGGAGGGTTAACAGACTCAAAATATCATGAGACTGAAATGTCTAGTGATCTATGCAGTATTACTAAGGTAAGTACCCAATTCCTCTTGCCGCCCCCACTCCCCTGTGTATAGTTCTACCTGTCTACCTGGGGAGCACGTGGGAGCTAGAACCCACCGTCCACCTATGCTGTCCAGAACTGATAGTCCCCTAATGTATTGTCAGTTATTTATCATGCAGATACCCCTGACTTGCTGCTACCCTGTGGCATGAGACAAGAGCAAAGAGCCCACTGAGGCCCTAAATGCCCATTTAGAGACATTAGCAAAATATAAGATGGTGTTGGGCAGCCACCAGCACATGGAAGATTCTTGACTGAACAAATACTAAATTGTTCACAGATTTGATCATTTAGCAACTGTGCTAAATACTTGAATTGCAGAAAATCAACCTGCGTGCGTGTTTATAGCAAGTGTATATAAACACCACCACTCCAATTTATTTTCTTAGTATTGGTGTCCCAACAGCGAATGTGAATGCGACGCCTATTATGGAAGTTCTTGAATACGTTTTTCCTGTAAATAAACAGTATCTGCAAGACCTATTATGAGAACCTGCTCCCATCTATTTATCCTGGCAGCTTCTGATTTGTTGGTGCTGACTGCTTATGTATGCAAACAGACTCATTCTCAAACAGTGCTGGCATGGTACTGACACTGCGTAGATACAGGGAGCAGCTGGTGTCTGTCTTGGTGCATCTCCATAATTACAGGGTACTTGCCAAACGTCTGCCTTGTGGTAAAGATGCTCATTAAATGATGTCTTTTTTGACTTTGAAAATTGCAAATATGCTTTTATTTAGAAAGAAAAAAAAGCATTTATACAGCACATCTCTCCAGAGACTACAAGTTCTTCATTAAAGTGTAATGAATGCAATGAGTGCAAAGCTGGGGTAACTGCAAGGGGCTTGTCATATGTGAATCCTTATATCTGCTTCAATAATAACACTGTCACTTGCAATTTAAATCTATCTATACAACAGCTTGGGAATATGGGAAATCCCAGAGAGCAAAGGGACTAATTTACCAATGTGTTTGGTACCAGATATTTGCAAAATAGCAGCATGAAGAAACAGCATAAAAACCATAAAAAAGTCCTTTTGTTTCAACTGAAGCTGATCACTCTTTGTGATTTTTTGTCCTTTTCTTCTGATTGAGATTTCAGTTAAAATAAAAGAGAGACTCAAGTTAATATAAGCAGAAATTAGCTGAGCCCAGTTTTATGCTCTATGGCAGGGCTGTCCAACTGGCGGCCCGTAACCCCCCCCCCCTGTGTGCCCCCCACATGAAAGTCTGCCTGCTGTGTCTGCTTACCATGTGTACAGAGATTAATTGGCTCCTGCATTGATTAAACATCGAATTCAGACTTTAACCCCCTGTATTGTTTACACATGTAATCAACCTGCATTGTTTAAACTTGTAACAACTCTATTGTTCACACCCCTAAAGACCCAGAATGAAACTGCCCGCATTCTTCACCTGTTCACACTCATGCAAACTGCTGGAGGGGCACCAGCATTGTGTCACTGTATGTAGTACATCTTAGAGTGGTCCTGATAGGTTTCCCTGTCTTCTACTCTATGCCTGCCCTATACTCCCTGTGTGTGCCATCCTCTGCCTGTGTGTGCCTTACTCTGACTGTGTGTGCCATCCTCTGCCTGTATGTGCCTTACTCTGCCTGTGTGTCCCTTACTCTGCCTGTATGTGCATTACTCTGCCTGTGTGTGCTGTACTCTGCCTGTGTGTGCCCTGCTCTGCCTATGAAACATAAACCTGGTATTGGTTCTGGGGGTTTGTTAGCATTTTAAAATTGTTAGGGGCCCTTAAGGTGTTTAATCATGTGCTGGGGGTGCTGTGTTATCCAAAGGGGAGGAGAAGTCATACGGATTTAAGGGTATGTCTTCATATGACTAAACTTTTTACATATATGAGTGATCATATAGTGATATTTAGTGATATATAGTGAGCACCAACCATTTGGTTTTTTGGCGTGCTACCACCATTAATGTGTACATGGTTTTGTGGTAACATGGGTGTAGTTTAAAGTGGGTGTGGTTTAAAAACAGGGAGTTTTCGAAGCCTTGAGGAAGTCTTGTCAGATGAAATGCGTCAGCTGTGGCATCATCGAGGGGAGCCCAGCATCACACACACACAATGCCGGCTACTACCATTAACTTCAGCGAAAGTTGGGGCTGAGAAACCTCTGGACTGACTGTCTATACGCTAATTTAAAGTGTACATATGTGAGTGCAACTTTTAATTATAAAATTATTTATTGAAAAGTTTTTTACACAATGTTGAGCACATCTCTTTTTTTTGAGCACAACAACAACTGACTGATGCCTACAACGGTGGAATAATCATTATCAACGCTAGCAATACTATTAAACGTTTGTGAGTATTTAATCTGAACACACAGAAGGTGCCATTGATTCTTAAAGGTTTGGTTAAAGGGCAAGTGAACGCCTTAGGTGAAGGGAAATAGACACTTCGTCCAATAACTTTAACCTCACAGAAGGGTATAACGGTAAAATAACTAATACTACACTATATAATGTTACTTTTTTCTGTCTACCCCGAGCTTATAGTGCTGGCTCATCTACATGAAAAATAACTAAAAACAGGGAGTGGCTAACACTGGCTTCCATTATCGGCCCTCCGCCATGTAGGCCAGAAAAATTCGGGCCCTTGGTACCACAAAAGTTTGACAGCACTGCTCTATGGGGACTGTACCAATGGGAAATGACAAATTTATATACAGTAAGTGCTGCATGTCCATTTTTTTCCATTTGTCAAGAGTAGACTTGGGTTGGCTAACTCAAACTTTCCTCCGTGGTAGAATGCAATTAAAGTCCCCCACACAGAAATGCAACTAAAAATGCCTGTGTGTAAGAGCCCTTAGTAAGTATGTTAATAAAGACGAAGTATCCGGACATTATTGATTAAAAGATGTTTGCATTGGAATAGTGGAATCTGAAAATTCATGCTGCCCATCATAAGGCAAATACTATGTTTTAATACAATTTATGTGTTTTTTAATCTGAGTTCAAGATCTGTCTAAATACAGGTATGGGATCTGTTATCCAGAATGCTTGGGGCCTAGGGATTTCTGGATAATGGATCTCTCCATAATTTGGATCGTCATACCTTAAGTCTTTTAGCAAATTGGGGAGATTAGTCGCCCGAAGAAGAAGCGATTTGTCACTGGGCGACGAATCTCCCGAAATAACAGCGTGTGTCTCTGTCCTTAAAGGAGAACTAAACCCCCATACTGAAAAAGCCCCCCTTAACTGCCTAGTATCCCCCCTCCGATCTCCCTCACTGCACTGTGCATTAGTAAAAAAAAAAAACCCTTAAAAAAAATCTGACCCTAAAATGCAGAGCAGCACAGCGGAGCTCCAGGGCACCATCTTCCACCACTTTGTATTGTTTTGTGGCTAAATGCCAACACAAAGCCTGCAGGAGCATGAACAGTTGGGCGAAATCAGGAATCGGCTTCAATTCTGCATGCTCAAAATACAAAGGGGTGAAAGATGGAGCTCCACTGTCAGATTTTTTTTAAGGATTTTTTTGTACAAATGCCCAGTGCAGGGAGGGAGAGGGGGACAATGCCAGGCAGTTAAGGGGATTTTTTGGTACAGGGGTTTGGTTCTCCTTTAGATGAAGTGATAGCTCTATTACTAGAATTTTGACTTAGAACAGTGATCCTCAACCCACGGTCAGACTGGGATGGAGGGACACTGGGAAAAAACCCAGCGGGCCCCAGGCTCATGTGGGACCCGCCGGCCCAGATCCACACCCAGATCCTCTGATTAGCTGGCTCCTTCCTGGCAAGACCACTTGAAAAAGATAGTGTGCCCTGTGCACAATTGCACGCGCTTGCCGGCGTGGCCGGGGTGGGGGTCCAGGGGGGGCTCAGTCTTACCCTGCCCCAACCAGTGGCTCGTGAGCAACATGTTGGTCTCCAACCCCTTGGATGTTGCTCCTAGTGGCTAAAAAGCAGGTTTTTCTTTTTGAATTCCAGGCTTGAAGACAAGCTTAGTTGCATACAAAACATGTGTACTGCCAAACAGCGCCTCCTGTAAGTTGCAAGTCCACATAGGGGCTACCAATAGCCAATCACAATCCATATTTAGCATCCCCTGGAACTTTTTACATACTTGTGTTGCTCTCCAACTTTTTTTACATTTGAATGTGGCTCATGGATAAAATAAATTTGGGGATTTCATTGTGTTTTCAGTCTAAAAAAGTATTTACCAGTGATGTCACACCCTGTGTGCCATAGCCCAAAGGGTCACTTAATTATGATCCAAAATCCTATATTAGGGGCTCATACAGATAGGCAATTTGCCTGGCATCCCCCTGTGGTAAGTTTGCCTTCGTTGCACCGCAGGGGAGTGCAGAATGAAATGCAGCCTGTTCTTCCTAATAGTGCTGTACTGACACATGCGCATCTAAGATGGAACCTAACATCTTGAGGAAAACTGACCACAGGGTGAAAAGCACATTTGTACGAGCTCTTAGACTATTTTTCTGCAGCCCACTTTTGCACTTTTATGATTATTTTTATTGTTCCAAAAAATGGATTTTAATAAATAAACTCATTTACTAACAACAGGCACATTTTCATCATGACAACCAATGAGCAATTCGCTTTGTTCAGCCATCTGGAAGTAAAACACTACTTGGTTGTCCAGTAAATGAGACAAATCAAAATAATAGGTTTCAAGTTAATACATTTTGTCTCTAAATAGAGATAATAAATTGTAATTAAACCTATAATACCTACAATTATATATATTCATTTTGGACTCTTTTAATCATTAATTGCATTGCTGCTCATATGGTAGAAACTCATCATTCCTTTTAATTATTGAGAATGAACTCCCATTTTTATTTGTTTCTGGGTGTTGTTTGTTTCTCATGGGATCTGCTGAGACACTAAACACATGCTAACAGATGACATATGCAGGTCACAAATAAATGTAAAAGTAAATGTCTCCATTTATTGGGTTACAATATGAGAATATAAAATTAATAAGGGTAATATGAAATTAGATTTAATACAAGGTTCCTTTTTATAAACTTCAATCCTCTGAAACTCAAGTGGAATCACTCATTTGCTAATTCCTTACACATAAAATAAATACTAAAGGCATAATTAAAATGACTAATAACGGAATGAGTCAGGCAACATCTTTAGCATTGGTCACTTCTCTCCTCTGGAGAAAGACATATTTAATATTTTTGGAGAAAAGCAAAACCCCTGCTTTTATTAATTAATTGATTATATTAATAACTCTTTAACCCAGCAGCTGCTTCAGAATGTAACTATGCCCTACAGCTGCTGGGGGCCATATTTTATACTGCCCCTATAACTGAACCCCAAAGTAAAGCGTTCAGCACTGGTCAGAAAAATCCTGTAAAAAAACAAAAAAAAACAAATGTAATGGTAAGAAGAAAACCTGTTAATGTATGATATATTTCCCATTGAAATTCATTGTATACATGGGATGAATGTCTTGTATTTACCCATTTACCAATAACAAAAGACTGGGCCGGCGAAACACCGGGAAAAAACTCGGCTCTTGCGGGGCCTGCCGGGCCTGATCCTCACCTTGCACCACCTGAACATGTGACTAGCTGCTGTCCCTAGCTTAAGGTGACAGCATAATATATTACACCCAGTCTGACTCTGCAAAGTACTTGTGTCAATATGTTGTGCTAAATATCTCTGGCTTAATGGCTGATATTAGTTAGACCTTGGCGAATAATCAGAACACTGACACTCATGCAGAGGCGATATACAGTATATATTAAAGCAGTATATATTATATTATATTATATTATACTATATATATATATATATTATATATTATATTATATTATATTATACAGTATATATTAAAGCAGGGGTCCCCAACCTTTTTTACCTGTGAGCCACATTCAAATATAAAAAGAGTTGGGAAACAACGCAAGCATTAAAACTGTTACAGGGATGTCAAATAAGGGCTGTGGTTGGCTATTCAGTTTCCCCTATGAGGACTGGCAGCATACAGTTCTGTTTGGCAGTACTCCTTGTTTTTATGCAAACAAAACTGCCTTCAAGCCTGGAATTGAAAAATAAACACCTGCAAAAAAGCATGTACAAAAGAAAGTACCCTTTTCCGTTAGATTTCGTTTTCGCGCGAGTATATTTCTAATGTGATTAATTTCGAATTTCGAAGTGTTTTTTTGGCTACTTCGACCATCGAATGGGCTACTTCGACCTTCGAATCTAAGGATTCGAACTAAAAATCGTTCTACCAAAAGTTCCCAAAGTTTTTATGGTGTCACTTCATGGTCACTGGCAATTCTTGTTTCTCTTGGGGGAATTCAGTACCTACACTGCTCCCTGTATGGTGGCCTAGATTTCTAATCCAACTACACTTCCTTGATGGAAATTAGAGTTGTTTATCTAATAAACCCTATCAATCGTCTCAAACATGCCCATGATCATAAAGCCCACCCAGTTCTCAGTAAGACACATCCCCTTTTGGGATTAGCGATATTGTATTGGGACCATTGGAAGGTATGGAATTGGGTTGGTTGGTATCATGGATTGCTTGGATTGCTTGGTGTGTAAGCCCCGCCTGCTGCCTCACAATGGGGCCTGGACAGCCCCTCTTTGTTATCTGGGTCTCCTGAACTTTTTAACACTGCAGAACATCTTAATGCAATTTCTTTATTAATGCTACATGGAATGTGATTTGCAGATTAGAGGGTGGAGGTTTGTGGTCAGATCATTGTGTGTGCTCTCAGACATTACTCAAAATATTTCAGCTGGTAACAGACCAAGTGCATCCATCTTGGCTGGAGGCTGACGCAACAGTGCATGTGCCCTAGCCAGTTTGGCTCTGCATTGACCCCCTAGTATCGTCAGTCTCACTGTGCATGATTGATCTGGAGCCACTCTGACCATTTTAGGGAGTTATAAATAGTAGTTTAATGCACTTATTAGGGACAGACAGCTCATTTAGGTCTGAAACTTTTTAAATTAAACTGGACCTAAAAATTGTGTATGTAATTGTGGAAAGTAATACAGTGTTGTGTGACAATAAATGCAGCGCAATGTATATTTGTGTAAGAGTAGTTGATGGGGAATGTTTATCAACCCAGTTACAGAATTGAAGACACTCTGCTTTAATACTATAACAGTCTGATGTACGTTCATATTAAGAATGTTAGCGTTCATACAAAGGTAAAGAAAATCTATCATGTTTTTCCTCAAGACTCTGCCTGCCCACCTACATAATGCTATGATTTTAAGTGAAAAACCTCAGTGTTCCCCAGTAACGGTGCTCCAAATCGATGCCTTGGCACTGGTTTCACAGTCACTACTTGTTTTCAGTATGATCCCAGACACTGCACACAAGGCACCCATGCTTTTTTTTTTGCTACATGTCTCGTATGTTCTGTTGTACAGCAGAATAAAAATATACACATGCATCTGAAACTTTCTTCAGCAAAAACAAATACAGCTGGATTGACATTTTAATACTTTGCTGACACTTAGTGGCCATACTCTGTATAACACATACAAAAGTTAAACAGAGAAGTCAAGATCTAAATTTAAGTTAACTTTTGGTATGATGTAGAGACTGATAATCAGTTTGTAATTGATTTTCGTTTTTTTATTACTGGTGGTTTTTGCATTATTTAGCTTTTAATTCAGTATCTCTCCAGGTTGCAATTTCAGCAATATGATTGCTAGGGCCCAAATTTCCCTATATGAATAGAGAGGTTCTGACAATAACAATATTTAAATGGGGTCAGTGACCCCCTTTTTGAAACCTGGAAAGAGTCAGAAGAAGGCAAATAATTCAAAAACTAAAAAAAGAAAAAATGAAGGCCAGTTAAAAAGTCACCAAGAATTAGGTATTCTATAACACTAAAAGTTAACTTAAAGGTGAACCACCCTTTTAACCAACCAGTGAGATGCTTTTCAGACTCAAATTAAGACTTTTCTAGTTTTTCTGCCAAACTTCCAGCAGCATTGCAGTCACACATTGTGTTGCATCCACTGCAGTTTATTGTAAGTAATTTACTTATTATTGTGCATTCTTCTGTAAATCTGGGAGCAAGATGCATCATAAGTGGGGTGGCGTCACTTCCAGCACACCAATGCCAACACTGTTATTAAGAGCATTGGCATGCAATTCACTTGGTGCCAGTCAGTAGCAGCTATTGACATAATTCACTAGTGGAACCCAGAAACTAGTCCCATCCAGAATGGCAGTAATTCAGGGTTTCCTTAGAGATAATGGCTGCACTTGCTTGTAATTCAACAGAGCAGCTTGGGTGGTCACATTGGCACACAAGTGTAAAAAAGCATGTACAAAAGAAAGTACCTTTTTTCCGTTAGATTTCGTATTCGCGCGAGTATATTTCTAATGTTATGAATGGATAAAAGGAGCACCATGGGGGATGGAGAGAATGGCAAGAGCTTAACAGAAAGAGGCATAAAGCATCTCCTCACATCTTACTCACAATTTTCTGGTCAGTGTGACAAGAGTGATAGAACTCACTAGAAATGCATCAGCAGTTAGAATTGTTTGTATAATGTAAATGATCAGCTCACTATACCTTCAGCAAGATCTCCCCTATCTCCCCTGCAGTTCTAGCTGAGGCAGGCATCTTGGATTTCACTGGCTCCTCCTACCTATATCTTCCCAGCCAACTGTAGCTCTGAAATCTCACACATGCTCAGTTGAAATTCCTTTTTTCAACCCTTCTAAGCTTTTTTCAAATCAGCCAAACCTGTGTGTTAGCTGCTGTACAGTAGTGCTGCCACCTGCTGGAAGTTAGCGTGTGCCCTTCATTTGCATAATGACTTTACCAGCAGGGGACAAGATAGGGAAATCTACTGATACTTCTAGTGGAGGAGTTTACTAAAACAAGGCCGGAACTAGGGGTAGGCAGAGTAGGCACGTGCCTACGGCGCAAAGCTGGGAGGGCGCCAGGCACTTACCTCCTCTGTCGCCTACCCTAAGTCCGGTTCCCTTCTCTGCCCGTTTCCTCACGCTTTTCTGCGCATGCGCGCGAACTTCACCCATGCGCACTATATTTGGAAAGCCAGCACCACCATTGCAGAGTGAGAGAACAAGTGTAGAACTATAACATTTATGCTTGCACTCACAGTAGAACTATAACATTTATGCTTGCACTCACAGCAGTGGTGTAACTAGATACTACTGGGCCCCACAGCAAATTATTTTTCAGGCCCCCAAAATGTTTAGAGGTTGACTTGTTTTAGCAATATTTAATGAAACTGTACATGAATTAGGGCCTCATGGGGCCCCTATACCTCCTGGGCCCCCCTGCAGCCACAGGGTCTGCTTCCTCTATAGTTACACACACAGTGGGGCCAATTCATTAACTTTGAGTGAAGGAATAGAAGAAAAAATACTTCGAATTTTGAAGTGTTTTTTTGGCTACTTCGACCATCAAATGGGCTACTACGACTTCGACTTCGAATCGAAGGATTCAAACTAAAAATCGTTCGACTATTCGACCATTCGATAGTCGAAGTACTGTCTCTTTAAGAAAAAACTTCGACCCCCTAGTTCACCACCTAAAAGCTACCGAACCCAATGTTAGCCTATGGGGAAGGTCCCCATAGGCTTGGCTAAATTTTTTTGGTCGAAGGAAAATCCTTTGATCGTTGGATTAAAATCCTTCAAATCTTTCGATTCGAAGGATTTAATCGTTTGATTGAACGATTATTCCTTAGATCGAAGTATTTGCGCAAAATCCTTCGACTTCGATATTCAAAGTCGAAGGATTTTCATTCCCAGTCGAATATCGAGGGTTAATTAGCACATTACTTCTGTTTCTTGCAGCAAGTATGCCATTTACTGGATAAATGGTAAATATCTGTACAGAAACCAAACCTAAAAAAATGGTATGTGTTGTTATAGCAACATCAGTATTGCTGCTCAGTTCTTGCTTTATGTACAGTATATACATATATATATGTAAAATACACCAAAGAGTGATGCACCTTGCATCCTACTGTGCAGAGCAGCTGGCATATTGGCACATGGTGCAGCTACAGACAAACTAATACTTTCTATTTTTTTTTATAATTATTTGTGGCAAGTCTGCATCCTGTCATGCAGTGGAAGAGCACATTTTTGTTCCGACTATCACTGGTACAGCAAAGGATGTAAGAGCTGCTGAGGTGGGCAACACAAGAGACTGGACTAGGGGAAGGAGGTAGATGAATTATGTGTCTGGCGCCCCTTTACGCCTTAGGCATAAGCCTCTTCCAGCAATGCAACCAAATCATAAGTATGCAGCTGAACCAAATCAGAACCCTTAAAGGGGACCTGTCACCCTAAGAAATAATTTCAAATTTTTTTCTATCATCTTAGTTGAGCAAAATAAACTTTACTTACACGGTATTTATTATTTAAATTTTGTTTCCTTCTCTCTTGGAATTATACAATCACAGCAAGCAGGCAGCAGCCATTTTGTGGACACAGTTATTAAGGGAAATTGTGTATCACCCCAAAATCTTGTGTATGCACCAGAATGGGGGACCTGATGTCCATGTGCAGTGCCCTACACAATTATAGAGCCTGAGGAGGGAAGGGGGAATGTGAGGAGAGCAGTGAAATGTAGGAAGTGCTGAATGGAAAGTGAAAGTAATTGATTGCCCCTCCTCTATGCCACGGGCATAGAGGCGGGGCAGGTAATATTTAATTGACAGTTCAGATATTTAAACACCTTTATAACAGGTATGGATGTTTTAATGAAAACAATTTTTGGGGCTTCATATTTAATTTGCAAAGGACTTTTATTGTGCAGCTTTTTATGTGTAGGTGACAGGTCCACTTTAAGTCATGTGATGTTAAAGCTTTGGACTAAAAGCAACAAATTGTGTTAAAAGTTAATGGCATTTTTCCTTATTTTTATATTTGCAAATTAGGATTCAGATTTGGTATACTATTTGGCCAACATTTTTCAACATTTTGGATTCAGTGTAGGCCTAGACTATGATTCATAATATGTCCAGGGATTTCATGTACACAGAGGCCCAAACAGCCTCCCCCCCACTAGTGCACTAAATAGTGACTTTCTATGGCATCTTACAGCAGCCCCTTTGGGCTACAGATTGCCAGTCCAGGCCTGATTCAGTGTGTCCCTAGAAATTATACCACAAAACATTGCCAAGCATTATAAAATGGCAAACTTTATTAAGAGGAGCTTCTGCTATAAAGAAACATATGGACCTTGCCTTGAACTCCACATAGAACAAAATAATCTGCACACATGGGTCTTATTATAAAAATGAAATAAAACACGGGAAAACATTTGAATTTTTTTCTATTTATAGAAGTGATCTTTTCACCATCACATCAGACCATTGTATGCGTGTATAATAACATGCTCCTGTATAAGCAGCACAATACATTTTCACATTAGTACAATATAGCAATAAATAAATAGTGCAAACACGCAATAGTGCAAAACATGGCCATAAATAAAAATATAAAGTATCTAATATAATTAAATCAATGGCAACTGGACATTTAGGTTTTTTTTCCTTTTTCAAGAAAAAAAACCTCTAAAAAAAACAATAAATGTTTTATTGCCTTTGACTTAATTCTACTAAATATTGTATATATCATGACCTGTATAAATGAGAATCCTAAATACATAAAACATAAATAAAAATAATTTGAAATATATATACACAGTAACAAAGATTTCATGGCAAATGTTAAGAGAGAGGAGGCCCTGTGGTGGTGTGATTAATGTTAACTTTGGGGTCATGAACATTATAGACCACATGAAAAAAAATGCTAAGAAATTATATCACACTCCAGACTAGGTGAAATGTATTAGGGTCATTTATAGTCCAGACATGCAAGAGCACAATGGGGCGTAAGAGTTTTTCCCTTAGTGTTCATCCACATAGGACCTCTGCCTGGGGGAATAACTTTAATGTGGACCTTGCAGTAAAGTCAGGGCCCCATTGCAGCCTGAGTCCTCTTCCATTCCCATGTAAGGGGAGGGAGAAGGGACTCCTACATGCCACACCCCAATCCTACCACTCATGAATATATTGAGGCTGAACACAGGCTGCCTTATATTTAATTAAAATCCACCAATGGCAGTAAGTTTTTATTGTTCTGTGGCAGCAATGTTATTGGTTGCAATGGATTCCATGTAGAATGGGTCAGTGCCCAGATGCAAGAACAAAACAGATAAGATCTTCATGATATTTAAAGAAGAATTTTACCCTAAAACTACATTTTGGTGTCACATGATTAGAAGATGGAGGTACCAGACTCAATTCTACAGACACAACTAGAAAGCTGAGAACATACTGCTCTTACCAAAGCATGAACAATGCTTCCAAAAGTTTTTAAAGGCTAAAACAGCAATAAAATCAACATACAGGAAGAGTCTAATACTCTAAATCAGAGGGAGTGATGACATGATATTGTTGAGAGAAGCTGTTTCTATCTTCCATCAACTTCCATGTTACTGACTTGGAAAAAGTGAACACATGTATTCCCAGGCCGGCGAATCATATTTTTTGCTTTTTTGATTTGAGCAAGGTCAAAATCATCTAGCTGCCAATTGTTCAGTTCCATTGTATATAAAAATGGCAGCGTTGATATTGCACGAACCAGCTTCCGCACTAAGTCTGGATCTGGAGTGAAGATGTCCTCAGTGCTAAAGTTTACATAGGTCAAATTCGTCAGATATTGTAGTATGGCAGTCAAGGAAAGCCAGCCTGCACTTTGAGCACCATTATCAGAAAGATCCAAATATGAAAGGTTTTTAAAGCTGCTAAGATGAGAAGCTGAAAAAAGAATGAACAAGAAAAATATGTATTTATATGTGTGCGTCTGTATGGGTCTCATTTAAATGTAAATATAAAATAATAAATAACACTTCAGTGTCATATGAACAGGGGCTGTCTTTACTATTACATCAGAATATGGACCAAATCACTTTTCTGGACTGTGGATGATAGACTGTGAGTGTAGGGCTCATTCTTCCACTTTTTGTCTTATGAACTATGAAGATGTTAAAATCAAATAAGAAATATTTTTTAAAGCAATCCTCATTAGGGAGCTATAGAGGTTTTGCTCTGATTTGAAATGATTTGCATGGGCAAACAGGGTTGTAAAAAAAAATGTATCTATATTTATTTGGAAGAATGTCATGCCAAACCATTGCATATTTAAATTTAAAATAAAGAAAAGAAAAATCTGTAAACAAAAATATATCAACTACAGTTGTCTAGAGCTTTAAAGTCATGCAAAATATAAGGAGCAATTTGGGTTTGGCTAAGGATTTCAGCCAAATCCAACCCTATATTAGATCCGAATGCAAAATGATCTATTCTATAAGAAAGTGCCACCACTTTTTGCTCCCATTAGGGGAATGAATGAATATGTTACAAGTGTGATTTTCCATTTTTATTAATGGGAGAAATTTCGCTGAAGAATAAAATGGTTAAAAGGAACCCAAACTGCCAGCTCTTTGAAGATCAAAAAGTTACAAACATAGGAGAAACCAATTAAACTTACCTAACGTATTCATGTCATCACTGGTCAAGTTCCATTGTTTAAAAGCAAGTTTTGACAAGTTAGGAATGCGCCTTAATGTAAGTAATAACCCCTCCAGGCAAAACTTTACATCTGTTCCTCCAGGCAGCAAAAGTGTCATTATTGCATCCAGATGAGTCAGGTTGGTAGCTGGAATCAAACCCATGCACATTTTCAGACATACTCAAGCAAGAATGAATTAATATATATACAGCTGTTTAAAGACTTACCCAATTCTTCTACTGATTCCTTTCCTCCTTCTTGTAAATAATTCCCAGACAAATCCAGTATTTCAAGGCTAGAGAACATTTTTAAACTGAAAGCTGTTGATCACAAAATCATAAACCCAAATATTAAAACAGTTTTATTATTTGAAGGAACAAACTCAAGGGCAAACAATGTAAGGGCTCACTACTTACTCAGAATACTAATGGAGAGTGTAGGACTCAGGTACAATGAGGGGCCTTGACGTGGCACATGAGCTTACATATTTTGGCCAAAGTATGGTACTAACACCTCATATTTTGTAATAATTATAAATAAGGCAAACAATGCGCTGGCAATTTTACAAATATTGGCTTTTTATCATTTATAGCAGCTGGTCAACTCCAAATTGTTCGAATGCTGGCACAAGGGTGCTTCTAGCAGCTGGTCAATGCCAAAGCGTGGTTTAGACCGAGCGCTGGCGATTTCTTTTTGTGTTTCATGTACAAATTGTACATGTATGTATTGTAAATTTTGTCTATAGCTGCCATTCAGCCTTTAAAACAGGGAATGATTTACAGGTGTATGCTAATGGGCTGGGGCTTAAAAGCTCCCGGCTTTCTCACTAGCAGCTTCTGAGTTAAAGGACCAGTAACATCAAAAAATGAAATTGTTTTAAAGTAATAAAAATATAATGTAGTGTTGCCCTGCACTAGTAAAACTGCTGTGTTTGCTTCAGAATCATTACTATTGTTTATATAACTGCTGCTGTGTAGCCATGAGGGCAGCTATTCAAAGGAGAAAAGGCTCAAGTTACACAGCAGATAGCAGATAAGCTCTGTAGAACATAATGTTATCTGTTATCCATTATTTATCCTGTGCCATATAGCCGTTTTTCAATTTCCGCCATTGCTACTCAGCAGCTTGTTTATATGAACTTTAGTAGTGTTTCTGAAGCAAACACATCAGTTTTACCAGCGCAGGGCAACACTACATGATATTTTCATTACTTTAAAACACTTTCAGTTTTTGGTGTTACTGTTCCTTTAAGGGTAAGTGCACTGTTGGTCTTACTACTCAGTCACACTGTTTGCTGGGGGACTTGATTTTAAATGCACTACATACTTAGAATGCTAATGGATAGTGTAGGACTCATGTACAATGAGGGGCCTTGATGTGGCACGTGAGCTTACTAGGGATGTAGCGAACTGTTCGCCGGCGAACTTGTTCGCGCGAACTTCGACCGTTCGCGTCCGCCGAATGTTCGCGAACGTCGCGCGACGTTCGCATTTTGAGTTCGCGTTCGATTCGAATACAAATCGTTCGACCATTCGATCATTCGAATTCCTTCGACCGCTAAAAATCGAACGATTTCCATTCGTTCGAACGATTGTAAGCATTCGAATGAATGAAAAGCATTCGATCGAATGCTTCGATCGTTCGATTCGAATGAAAATCGTTCGATCGAACGATTAAAATCCTTCGATCGTTCGATTCGAACGATTTTAGCGGGTGTTCGAAGTTCGCAAACTGTTCGCGAACGTTCGCATTTTTTGCCGGTGTTCGCGAACGGCGTTCGCGAACACCAAATCGGCAGTTCGCTACATCCCTAGAGCTTACATATTTTGGCCAAAGTGTGGTACTAACACCTCATTTTTTGTAATAATTATTTTTAAAGGCAAACCGTGCGCTGGCAAATTTTCTCTTAATGTAAGGGCACATGCAAGTTATTGATGACTGCTCAGTTCCCTTGTTTTTAAACACTGATGAATATAAATAAAAACATTCCATACATCTCTGAAGTCTGCATATATGAAGTCATTTTTTCATCTGATGCTGTCCCTTAAGGAAAAAAAGTTTCACTGGGAAAGTTAGAGAAGTGAAAAGAGACCGCCCTTTGCTGAAACCTAGACAAGACAAGTACATGTACCTCATGCTTGCTAACATCCTAACAGATCTCTACAAGACCAGATCTCTACAAGACCAGATCTCTACAAGACCAGATCTCTACTGCCACCTAGGACTGCATAATGAATAATAGCTGTGTCTCCATCTACAGTACAATGACAGTACAATAAATAATTTTAGGGGACATGGCTCTTTTACTAAAGCTTTCCCAGGTTGGGCTGAAAATATATCCATACAGTATCATACAGCTTATTGTTTATCAATCCCTGCAAACATTTTTATACTTACCACTATACTGTAGGTATGCTGGAGTACAGGTAATTTATAATGAAGAAAGACAAAAGAAGGGGAATGTAGAATTGCTACTTACAAAGACTCCTGAGGGCTTTCACACTCAAACAACAATCTGTTAATTTCAGTTCTTTAAGCTCATGGCAACTCGAGGAAATTGATTCTGCAATACTCTCCATGCCATCTCCAATGTTGGAGATATGAGATATTGATAATCGCTTTAACCTCTTCAGACTGCCCATGCCTTTAGCTGTAAAAGAGTTGAATGCACATGATATTAAATTGCAAAGCAGAAGCGTTTTCTGTCATATGGGTGGGAGCCTCAAATTTTACAAGACTTTGTCCCACAGCTGTAGGGCAAAAACGCAGAAATAATTTGACATATCAAAAGAGCAAGTCCATATCGACTGCACATTACATTCTTGATTTTAGTTTTAAGACCTAATTTTATTCTTAGGTGTCTGTTGCACCCGTTTTATATACATTCCACACTGCCTTCCTTGCTGTTAATGCCCTCAAATGTGTCCTGTGGTGCTAGTCAAGCACAGTCAGAAAAAGTAAATGCTTTTCTAAATTAGTTCTCTTCTAAGTTATAGATATTACAATTTCAGAGCCTTTCATGATATTCTTTGATATTTAAATCATAAAATTGCTTTGGACAATATCTATCACATGAAACTGCAAATGAAATCCATAGAGAAGCCTTTTCCAACACATGGGCTACAACCAATGTGATTAGTTAGTTCACAGGCAAAACACACGTATAGATTGATACCATGGGAAGCAGGAATGAGGTCCTGCTCTATTACTTCCTCATGGCTGATGCCTTGGCCAACAGAACATTCAGTCTAGAGAAAATGACTAGGAACCAATGATAGAAGCATCTCTCAATAACTGTTAGAGGCAGATGATGATTCAAAAATATTCATTTTGTTTAGTGTTTATCCAGAAATACGTGTTTCTGTGAGCTTAGCATTACAAGCTCATTATTCAAAAATGTCTAGATTCCCATAAAGATATAAAGGAATTCACCGGCACACAAGACGTGCTTTAGCAAGTTTATACCCTTGCAATTTTATTAATGCAGTAATGCTACATTTCGGGGACACGTCCCTTTGTCAAGCTTGACAAAGGGGCGTGTCCTGAAACTTTGCATTACTGCATTAATAACATTTCAAGGGCTTGCCCTGCTAACGCACATCTTGTGTGCCAGTGAATTCCCTTATATCTTGCATATGAGGAGGCCGATTCCTCTATCACTGAGCATCAAGAGATGAATATGCGGTATGTAAGGTGTGCAGATATCTCTAACATCATATAGATTCTCATTAAAGCATATTATGGTTATCTGCTTTACATTATGTTGAAGCTTCTCAATAATGGGTACATAACGTTCTGAGTGCAGCCTCCTTTTAGTAAGGAGTAATATTTTCCTTTCTACCTAAAGGTAGAAATACATGGGTTTATATTATCTACAGATTAATTCCTGACTGAGTCATAAGCTTAGTGGTTCATATACAGTATGTGGCCCAAATAGCAACCTCTCCAGTTTATACCTGATTAGGTCTTGGTCAGATCAGAGGGCTTAAAAAAATGTAATTGTGACATGGATGGGCTCAACTCTAAACACAGGCCCACAATGTGATTCAATCATTAGCCCAGTGACTAAACAATTGGCTGAATCAAGCACAACACCAAGACTAATTTGGTAACCTCCTTAAATAAGTGGATATTGGCATCTATGGGCAGCTTTAGACCTGGGACTGAAAGAATACTCATCCCACTGTTCAAGTTGATGGACACTTGAATGATTTCTGTAAATAGGTCAGGCAATAAGTATCACAATAATCAAGGTTGAGAAATGAAAGGGGTTGCTCACATTTAAATTAACATTAAGTATGATGTAGAGAGTGATCTTCTGAGATTACATTAGCAACCATGCATTGTTTGAATGAGAGACTTGCATATGAGAGGGCCTGAATAGAAGATGAGTAATAAAAAGAAGCAATAATACATTTGTTGCCTACCAGAGTATTTGTTATTTAGATTGGGTCAGTGACCCCCATTTGAAAGCTGGAGTCAGAAGAAGAAGGCAAATAATAAACAATAAAAAAATGAAGGCCAGTTGAAAAGTTGCTTAGAATTAGCCATTCTATAACATACTAAAAGTTCTCTTAGGTGAAGCACCCCTTAAGTGTTTAACTGTTCTTTACGCTTGAATCTTTCTATACATTTCTCAATTGTTTTTCATCTGTCCAGTACTGTACAATGTATCCTTGCAATGAAAGGCTGCACTTAATTCTAGGCTAAAATGCTAGGTTTCCTACTCATATGTATATGTTTGCAAATGTATTTGTATTAGCTTAACTCAATTATGTATGCACAAATATTTTTGTAATTACTAGAAATACTCACCCAGAGTTTTTGCATCATTTTCGCCCATTTTAATGTTGTGGAAAACCAATTTTTCAAGCCTTACTAGATTACACAATCCCTCTAATAGTCCACCTGTAGAAAAATAAATAATTTTGTATTATTATTGACTACGAAGAAAATAATTTTTATGCTAACATTTTAATGCAAACTTGAATTTATTGAATGTTAACTTATTTTTGAAGGAACTTGAATTGCAAAGACTCGATTGTGTTTAAAAAAACTCACATTAAAACAACATTCTACTCTTCATTCTCAATTTTTTCTCAAAAACTTTATTTTTATAATAAATTAACCAACTTTATAATGCAGAATTTTTTAATTAAAGTTTTCAAGGTTTTTTTTCATTCTTTAAATCTAGAACGTCAATTGAAGACTTGTTTAATAAATCTAGAAATCTAGATTTTGCACATTTTGCCAGCTGCTGGCACAACTTTTAATTATCCTAAAGGCAAAGAATGCTACAATCAGCACGGGGCAGATTTACTAAGGTGTTTTTTTACTAAGGTGTTTTACATCGAGTGAATTTTCAAAGTACAAAAAGTTTGAGTAATTTTTTGGATACTTCGACCATCGAATAGGATACTACGACTTCGAATTTACTTTGACTTTGATTCTAAGTAAAAATCGTTCAAATATTCGACCATTCGATAATCGAAGTACTGTCTCTTTAAAAAAACTTCGACTTCAATACTTCGCCAAATTAAACCTGCCGAATAGCTATGTTAGCCTATGGGGACCTTCTACAAACCTTTTGTAAGTCTTTACACATCGAATAAAAATGCTTTGATCGTACGCTAAAATCGTTCGAATTCGTTCGATATTCGAATTCGAAGTTTTTCAATTTGATGGACGAATTTCAAAGTTTTTTGTACTTCGAAATTCAACCCTTGATAAATCTGCCCCCATGTGTACCATAGCCCAAAGACAGTATTTCCCAAATTATGAGGATCAGACTGAAGGCCAGTTAGTATGAGACTTTGGGAGACTTTAAAGCATCTGTTTTAGACAATATTCAGAAAAACTTAGCATATTCACTTAAAAGAACAGTAACACCAAAAAATTAAAGTGTTTTACAGGAATAACAATATAATGTACTGTTGCTGTGCACTGGTAAAACTGGAGTGTTGATTCAGAAACTCTGCTATAGTTTATAGAAAAAGGCTGCTGTGTAGCTGTGGGAGCAGCCATTCAAGCACAGGATACACAGTAGATACAAGTTCTGAAGAATCCCATTGTATACTATAGAGCTTATCTGTTATCTGCTGTGTATCGTATGCCTCTTCTCCTTTTTCAGCTTTGAACGGCTGCCCTCATGGCTATTCCAAGCAATGTAGTGTGAATTAGCACACCCACCTTCTAGGTCAGCAAAGATATGCCTGGTGCACGTGGGTGGAGGCTCGGCAACCCCCCAAAGCAGTAGTGTAGAAAGAACCTCACGGCACACAGGTCTGCATGAAGTTTTCAGTGATTTATTGAAGCGGAGTGCACAGCAACGTTTCGGGGTCACCCCCCACAAAAAGGGGGTGACCCCGAAACGTTGCTGTGCAATCCGCTTCAATAAATCACTGAAAACTTCATGCAGACCTGTGTGCCGTGAGGTTCTTTCTACACTACTGCCCTCATGGCTACACAGCAGCCTGTTTATATAAACTATAATAGTATTTCAAAAGCAAACACACCAGTTGTATCAGTGCAGCTCAACACTACATTATATTTTCATTACTTTTAAACAAATTTTATTTTTTGGTGTTACTGTTCTTTAAACAAAGCTCATACAGACAAATACAAGAGGTCCTCTGCACTCAACCCATTACCAATATATTTAGGACATTAAGACCTTTTGTGCCTTAAGATACTAAAAATGCCTTACTCTTTAAACAATACAGGGATTGTTTCTCCATATATTTAAGATGGCCAACTACGTCAAAGTCATGCCTAGTATGGCATGACTACACTTAACTAGCATCATTAAGAATTATGTTCCTTCATTATACATTTTACATATGGACTTGCAAAGGACTTATTGTATTTGACTATATAAATGTTGTGGTCACAGCCTCATTGCACCCTGCTTAATGGAGAACTAAAGCCTAACTAAAGAAGTAGCTAGAACTGTTGTACATTATTTTTTGTGCTTCTGCACCAGCCCAAGGCAACTACAGCCCTTTAGCAGGGAAGAGCTGTGTCTCCAAAGATGCCCCAGTAGCTCCCCATCTTATTTTCTGCTGATTCCCTGCACATGCTCTGTGCTGCTGTCACTTACTGAGCTTAGGGACCCACTCACAATATACAGTACAAATAGAATATAAATGTCACACAATAAGGCTGATTAGTAATTAATACAGATAACTATATGACAGCACAGAAACCAGTGCAACTAGAATCAGAATTGAATAATCAGTCCTATAGCATCAGCTTATATTAAAGACCAACCAACTCATTTTCTGCTTGATAGTTTGTGAAGAGCCCTAAGCTTAGCTTCTCAACAGCTGCTCAGAGCCCACTGAGCACGTGAGTGTCACAGACATTTTCCAAGGTGGTGACCCCCTGTGAAAAATTTGAGAAATTGCTATTGAGAAGTTGAAACTTTAGGCTGGTGCAATAAGTTCAGTATATAAAAATGGCATTTTTGGCCATATTCATTTTTAGGGTTTAGTTCTCCTTTAATGGGTTTAATTAGTGGTGAGCACAACTTTCCCTTGTTTGATAACAAAGCTACAGGAAATGGAAATTAATATTCTGAAAAATACCTTGTAGATGTTCACTCTGTAGGTTTGAAATACTCAGTGTTTTCATCTCTGTCATTGCTACAATCCTTCTCTCATCTTCAATGCTAAGTGGGGTACTATCAACATTTAAATCTTGTATATTCTTACAGGACTCCAAAACACCCACCAAGGATCCAGTTATTCCTGAACTCCTTTTAATGTTCAGTCGAAGACTGTCGGCAGAGCAGCATATTTTACCGAGGTATTTTATATCTTTTTTATTTAATCGATGAAAATCTCTGAGGATGACTTCCAAAGTCTGAATTGATTGATTCCAATCAAAAAATAATCTGACGGCTTTCTCTGGAATGTAACTGTCGCAAACAGTGGAATGTGCACTTGCGGCACCTCTGTCCACAGAACTTTCACTTGGTACAATGGCACAAGTACCTGATAGATCTAACTTGATCAGCTGTAATGCACTAAGACAGTTTGGTAAGTATAGAAAAAATTCAATATGGTGAGAAGAGATATTATGGGAATTAATATACAAGCGTTTCTCAGAAAAGAGCTTTTCAAATTCTTGGCTTAAGTCTTTTTTGGTGGAGCTTTCAAAGAAAAGGTTAACCCCAAATTCCACCAACTCTGTACTGTAATTATTTGTGTCCTGATTGTGTACTTCTGCAACATGTTTTACAACTTTTTGTGTTGCCACCTTGGATGATCCACAAGTGTATAAGAGGAGATTTTTATATTTAGTGGTGATATCGAAAACAGAACCAATCTTATTTAGAAAGAGCTCTCCTTTAGTAACATCTGAGGTGTCCTCAGACGATAGAAGTTGAGAGAGTCTCCTCCCAGCAATATATTCCTGAAATGTTGTATGAAAAAATCTGTAAACAGCCTTGCGCCTCTGAGCAGTGTATTTATTCAGCAAGCCTATATTTAAGAGAACCTCTTCTTTAATTTTAGAGAGATGCTCCTCAAAGAAGTCAAATCTTTGTTCAAACAATCCATCCAGAGCCAGATCTCCAAATTTCCTGATGTTTGCTGCTAGGATGTTTGCACTTAGGTGTCTTATTTTGTACTTTTTTTTTTCAACCATCAGGTCATATAATGTACAAAAAAGGGTTGTCTGTGTGTTCATCTGAAAATCGCTTTCCCCCATCCGAAGAGCACAAGCAATAACGACAAATAATGGGGTTTTCATGAGGTTCTGCATGAAACTTGATTCTTCTAACTGGATCAACAACCCAGTTGCTTCATTCTCTTCTAAAACACTTTCAATTAACTGTTTTGCATTATCTAAAGAAAAATCACTGGTTTCAGCAATAAGCGCACCACACCTCCTTAGTTTTCCAATTGTCTCTGTTCTCGTGCTCACAATCAATGTGCTGTTAAATTTAGGATTGTTTTTAATAAGTTCTTCAATTTCAATGCAGCTCTCGGACTGAAATTCATCATACCCATCAAGCAGGAACAATACTTTTCTTCCTAAATTCCATATTTCGTTCATGAATTCTTTTTTATTCCACGAGTAAGTTATAGGAAAAAGCTGGTCAGAGAGTGTTTCATAGAGCCCTTCACTGGCACCACGCAGAGTGACAAAGAAGACGAGTTTATAATTTGCTAATGCACTGCATTTTCCAGAGGCCCAAAGCATAGCGATTCTTTTAAGTATAGTTGTTTTCCCCTTCCCTGCTTCTCCTTCAATAACACAAGGGCTTTCCAGTTCTTCCAACATTTCAATTAAAGTAAACTGCTTTTCCCTACGATTAAGGGTTCCTTTCCTCCACAGCAACGGATCTGTAAATGTTCGGTCTAAATCAAAAATGATATCAATGTCAGTGTCCTCACCAAGAGGATTAAATTTCTTGAAAAAGGGGTATTGGTACAGACGCTTTAAGTGGTCAGCTAGGTTTTCCAAATCTTCTTCTGTGACTCCACTCTGAACACCTGTATGGAATATAAATATATATTAAATTAAGGAAATTTAGCCAAGCTTAACCAAAAAAGGATCAAAACAGTAAAATAGAGATGGAGATCTCAGGCATGCTATACAGGGCCAGATTTACATATTGAGCGCCCCTAGGCCCACTTCCATTCGTTGCCCCTATCCCCTCCCCTTTATTTGTGCAAATTTTCATCATCGGGACCGGAGCAATGGGGATTGGGAAAATTTAAAAAATGATTGCATCTCCAGTGCATCCCCCAGTGTTTTTGAACCAATGTGGGTGTGGTTGGGCAGCATGCTGCCCCTAAAATCCTGCTGCCCTAGGCACTGGCCTTGGTGGCTTTTCAACAAATCCAGGCCTGATGCTATACTATATATGTTAACAAGATTGCAAAGAGGTTACCGACCAATTTTGGTCAAAAGAAGTATGCTCTAACACAGAATTAAATATTTTGTCTGACTTTACTCTGTGGAATGAAACAGTTTGGCATTGTTATAAGAAAGTTATTTTGGGCGAGATATAAAAATCAAAGGTGCTCACTTCTGAATGGAGCATCAAGTATGTATGTATGTATGTATGTATGACTTTCTACACATAAGGGGTTTATTTACTAAAACTAGAATTTTTCTAATAATTTCAATAAAACAAACACGACCAAACTCCCATCCACAAAAATTTGGTTTGGGGAAAGTCTTAATAAAATCGTAGAAAAACTTGAATCTAACCAATTTTACAGATTTTACTCCATTTAATCCTCTTTTTTTTTTTTTGAGTTATCAGCCGAAAACCGAAAACGATTTTTTCGAATTAGCGTACGAAACCCAGAGCAGACCATGATATATTCAAATTGGAAAAGGGACATCTGCCATTGACTTCTATGGGACCTCAACAGGTTTAAGATGGAGTATTTTTGGATTCGGACTTTTAGCAGCTCCAGGGTATAATAAATCTCTAAAAATTCTAGTTGATGGCAGATGGCAGATACCTGACCTTTTATACAGTGCACTAAATGTCATTATGTTTGTTGTATACAACCTGTGTCCATGTTGAAAACAAAAAAAAAGTGCTTCAGAAATTATTGTGCAATGCATTACTTACGTTGTCCAATCAAGTCTTCATAGAAAAATGGATCTTGATTTTCGAGGGACTGAAGAAACTGAGTGCAGGACTCTGGGCCTTTTTTTAAAATTCCATTAAGCAGCTGTCTTGTTAAATCTTGTGCCACCTTATAGGACAGAATTTCCTCCATCTCACCCATAGAAAGAATATTTCTTGTGAACAGGTCACTGGTTATCTGAACGGCAATGGTCCTTCCCATTCTCTGAACCAGCTCCGCATATTTTCTCCTAATTAAATCCACTGAAGGAAAGGACAGATTGAGTGGACTTAATCATAGCACAAGAAATAAACATTTTAAATAAATAAAATCTTCTGCCCATCAAATTGGCCACAAACATTTTTATAATTAGAACTATGATTAGAAATATGCTATGCCACCCATCCTAGCACTGGAAAATCAGGGAGAATCAGGGATTTACACAAAAAGCTTTTTTTCCTCTTTTACTATTTCTTCACGATGCAGGCATCATTACATTTATACGCTACTTATTGTATACTGTATGCGTTCCTTAATGTAAGTTGTGGAGACATTGTTGTAATGAAAATGAAAAGAGGTGAAATGTAAATAAATCACTTGTGTTATTGCCTTAGTAAACAGCAACTACATAATGCAGATTGTGTTACTTAAATACACACACTAAGCTACATTGTGAGTGTGGTGATCACCCACAGACTGTGTCTTTGTATTTTGATTTTTTTTTATCACTTAAAACAAAGAAACTGACATGATCTGCTAATGAAATGTACATACGAGATAACTTACTTGTAAATTAGTCTGAAGAAACTGATATTCTTTAGAAATGACCATAAATCACCTTGAAAAAGAAATAAACAGTTATTTAAAATACATTACTGATAAATACTTGGGAGCGCTTGTATTAAAAGAGAATGAAGATTTCCAAAAAATCTCTTGTGCCATTGACCTAAGGTTAGTTTAACATAAGTGACTATTTCACTTCATGTATCTGATGTAGATAGTTGTTAGAAGCTGACTGCTAGTCAGGCCCAGACTTGCAATCTGTGGGTTCTGGCAAATGCCAGGGGGGCTGCTGAAAGATGACATTGAAGGTCACTATGTAGTTGGCCGGTGGGGGGCTGTTTGGGCTCCTTGGCACTTGAAAGGCCAGGGCCTATTTTGAATCCCAGTCCAAGCCTGCTGCTAGTGATCTCAGCACAGGTTTGGACCGATGGGGAAATACAGGAGAGGAGAGACCACAGTGACATTACTGCTGGTGTGTTTGATACCCAGAAATCGCCATCATTTAGGAAACACCAGATCTAATATTATAGTTACTGACATCAGCTTAGGACAGGCTTAAAATACCCTAAGTAGTCACCTTTTTAACTGCATATCTGGGAATATGCCCATATGAAGTTTAGCCATTTTATCCAAAGGGCCTCTGAATTTGGCAAAAGTCCCACAATCTGATTTTCTCCATAAGCATATGTTCTCCAGCAGGGGAATGAGTCTAAATACCATCTATACCAGCAGTGCCTGCTTTCCAATTTTTGTGAGATTACACAGGATTTTATTTTAATGCAGTGATTCCAGTCAGATGGCATGTTTTTCACTCATCACCTATGAGAGAGGTGACTTCCCAAGTTCCTTGTGTGTCATTGCCCTAAAAGTAATATACTCCGACTAATGAACTTTTCCTATTTTTTGTTCATAATTTTAAGTCCATGATTTCCTTTATTACAGTTAACAGCATAGTTTGAAAAATAAAATGACCATTTTGAAGCTAATATCAGATATCAGCTTAGCTGCCATAAAATCACCACCCATAAATGTATGTAGTTCAAATGAAAAACAATGAAATAGTAAAAACCGTTTACACATTTTTGAGTTTCCTTGTATATTATTTATATAAAAAGATATCCTTTTGCTATAATCATACTGTACTGTATACACAATGGTCAAAGAGGCCAGTTGATACTTAAGTCATAAATAGGTGGACTTTAGACCATTATTATTCTCTTAGTAGAAAACCAAAGGAAATTTCATTTTTGAGGCAAGAGAAAAGTTGCTGTTCAGTGATATTCTGGTGGCTGCCATAGGAAATGGCAGTTTCAGTTAGGGGCCTATTTACTAAAATTCCAATTTATATTTTTTCAGAAATACATTTTTTCCTCTTAAAATTCATTTTTAAAATTTTTTGTAAAAACCACCAGAAACACACGCTGCAATTCGGTTAGATTAGTTGCCCAGCGACGAATCTCCTCTTCTTCGGGGCGACTAGTCTCCCCGAACTGCCTCCCCTGCATTCCCGTCGGCTAGAATGAAAATCGTCTGCGGGGTGGCATTAGGAGTGCTTTGTTTTCTGAAGTTGTCTCACGAGGAAACTTCGGACAACTTCAGAAAGCAAAGCGCTCTGAGCAGGCCCGGATTTGTGGAGAGGCCACCAAGGCCCGGGCCTAGGGCGGCAGCATCTTAAGGAGCGGCATGCTGCCCAACCACACCCACATTGGTTCAGAAACACTGGGGATAAGCAGGAGAGAAGATAGTTTTTTAAATCTCCCGTGCACCAATCCCCATTGCTCCGGTCCTGATGATAAAAATTTGAGCGAATAAAATGGAGGGGACGGGGATGACTAATGACAGAGGGCCGAGGGGTGCCAGCTGTGTAAATGCAGCCCTGGCTCCGAGTACCATCCCTCCAGCGATTTTCATTCTATCTGGCGGGGAGGCAGTACGGGGGGAGATTAGTCGCCCCGAAGAGGAAATTTGTCGCCAGACGACTAATCTCCCCGAATATCAGCGTGTGTCTCTGCCCTAATACAAAACTACAAGTAAAAGCAGTCAAGATCCTATAGAAGTAAATGAAAAGTGTGCTGATTTAGATTGTACCATTTTTAATCCATTTGAACTGTTAGAGGTTTTCGTATTTTATTGTGGATCGTTCAGCTTTTTTTTTCATTGGTACTTTCTTTTAATAACTCTCCTGGCATTCGTGGTTTTAAAGAAAATGAGTGTATTATTGGTTTCAAAAACATCTCAAATTCCAATTTTGATAAATGGGCATGCCTGAGTAGCACACACACATTTTATTTGTACATATAAAAAATGTACAGTGTACATATTTCTTCAAAACAATCCTAAATCATTCTCAGTAGTCTAAAGTATCCAGAAAGAAAGGCAAAGCAATCCCTCCAAGTGCTCTCACTTTACCTTGCGAAGATCTGATCCCAGAAGCACATACACGGCAGTACAGAAAATTCCCACAAAGGCAACAGATTTATCCCAACACTGTGTCCTTTCCAAAACAAATGCTCACTGAAGCCACGCCAAGAAATAACTATTGCTGATTCTGTGCTCCACATAAACTTTTCTTTTCTCTTCCTCTTCCTGGAGAGCTCAGGTTTCCGTTTTAGCATTACAACATTCATTAATGCAGGGCCTTGGGGGATGGGACAATGTGTAAATAAGGCTTCCCATACAGAAAGTTGACCCTTGTATCTCTTGCTCATCCCCTCACTATTGATATGATAATGTACTGCACACAACAGCAAGCAAACAAATAACATTGTGCAGCATACCTGTCCAACAAAGCAACACATTATATCAAAAACATTATTGCAGGAGCTAATTTATGATCTTTTGTCACACTTTTCACTGGTGTAAACACTCTGTAGGAGAAAACACTGTTTACCTGCCACTCTAAGCTTATTTTACACTGACAGGTATGATATCTGCCTCTCTGTGCACACACAGGAGTGAAAATGCGTACTTTGTCTGGCAAAGGGCACATTAAATTATGGACAGATACAGCTGATCACCATTTTCTTCCCTGGTTTATTTACAACAGCGTAGAAAATGCCTTATGTGACAGTGGCCTCAAATCCCAGCCACTGTACTTTGTTTTACCACGCCACCAGGTTCCACCAGTGCACCACTACTGCATTTGCATTGGCATAGTGCACGTGGAGTGTGCCACCTTGAGCTGCAGGGTACTTGATTCAGCTTTTGATTCAGCTTTTTGTGTGCCTGTCCCTGAAGAATAGGGGAAGAGTTAGGTGGGGCTGGTTAGAGGTTCTTTATTAAGTGCAATAGGATGAGATCATGAAAAGCAGCCTAGCACCTTATGATATAGGATGGCATACATGTAGGGTTGCCACCTGGCCAGTATTTTGCTGGCCTGTCCGGTAAAAATGATGGTTGATCCCAATGTTATTAATAGGGAAACATTAGCTTGAAAAAGGAACTAAAATATTCTGAAAGCTTGCTATGATTATATAAAGATATCACCTTTATACCACTTGTTATTTTTTTATTTCAAAAGGGGTTCCCTATAACATAGGGAAAAATTATAAATATATAGGAAGGCCGGTATTTTTTTCCACAAAAGGTGGCAACCCTACATATATGGTGGTTTTCAGCCCAGTACACTTGTAGCCAGCTTAAAAGTATCACAAATGTACCTTCCAATCATTTCAGTGGGAAAGCCTTAAAGCCCATTGTTTTAGGATAAGGGCAGACATGAATATTCGGGGAAATTTAGTCACCCAGCGATAAATCGCCTCTTCTTCAGGGCGACTTATCTCCCCGAACTGCCTCCCGCCGACTAGAATGTAAATCGCCGGCAGCATGGCACTCAAAGTGCTTCGTTTTCCGAAGTTACCCAAATTTCCTCATGAGGCAACTTCGGAAAACGATTTACATTGTAGCCGACGGGAGGCAGTTTGGAGAGAATAGGCGCCCCAAAGAAGAGGAGATTTGACGCTGGGGAACTAATCTGAGCGTGTGTCTCTGCCAGTGTGTCTCTGCCATTGTGCCTATTTTCAACCAGGCTATGGGTAAGGGCAGACACGAAGATTCATGGAGATCTAGTCGCCTGGCGATAAATCGCCTCTTCTTCAGGGCGACGAATCTCCCTCGGAATGTTTTGTTTTCCGAAGCCGCCCAAATTTCCTCGTGAGGCAACTTCGGAAAACGATTTACATTGTAGCAGACGGAAGGCAGTTTGGGGAGATAAGTCGCCCAAAAGAAGAGGAGATTTGACGCTGGGCGACTAATCTCCCCGAATCTGAGCGTGTGTCTCTGCCCTTAAAGTGTTTCTCATTGTGCCTATTTTCAACCAGGCTATGGGTAAGGGCAGACGCAAAGATTCGGGGATATTTAGTCGTCTGTCAATAAATCGCCTCTTCTTCAGGGCGTCTAATTTCCCTCGGAGTGCTTAGTTTTCGAATTCGTTCCTTGTGAGGCAACTTCGGGCGCCTTTGGGAAATGAAGCTCACCGATCCCACTATTCTAGTAGTGCCCCACAATGCAGATAAATGCAGTCCGAGAAAAAGCCTGTTGGCATTCACCCGTGTTTCTCTCATTGGCATGTTTTTTAAAATGAATACTGGTTTGGACACTATTACAGGGTAAAAGCCTAGTATTGCGTATTAAACAGATAAATATAACATATACATTGATTGCAACATTTGTCTGGCTGCTTACTAATGTGTAAGATGTGTTATATTTAGAATAAACACTGGAACATCTCATTTGGAATTGCTTTTGGACAGAACATTGCTTTACTGACTCTGCTTTCAACCTCCCTACACTTCCGCACTGGGGTTTTGCATTTTGGAAAGGTTTGAGCCAGAAAGGCTTCCATAGAGTGAGCATGTGACCAGCTAACCAGGAAGCAAGACTGCCTGTACGCTGTAGCAGGGAGAAGGAGATGAGCTGAACAACTCCTATTGCAACCATGTGCCTGAAGTTTATGAATGTTTTGTGAGTAGTTATAAGCATGGGGTTTATACAGCCTGCCTGTTTTATATTTACTTCACCACAACTGGCTTCTTTTATTCGAGCAAAACAGCATTGAGATTATACAGAGGCATTTACAGACATAGCCCTTGTGTTGGTATACTAGTGTGTTAACAGTGAACAGTACAGTTTTTGTGGGCTTTTATTCACCATATTATTCATGCACAGGGTCGGATTGGGCTGACTGGACACCAGCAAAAAATCCTCACCCCTTGTGTGGCCCCCACCGACCCAGGTTCCCTCACCCTGACAAGAACTGCAGGCTCCGACCATCCCCTCGCCCCAATCTCTGCTGCAACAGGAAGTAAGGTAAGCAGTATGCAATGGTGGGGGGATGGTGTCAGCATTTGGAGGAGCCCGTGACTGGGGTGGGGGCAGCAGCCTCTGTGAGCCCTGGGCACCCCAGTCTGACACTGCTCATACATAGATCCAAGGTACCTGTTTTGTGTGCACTCACTGAATATACCACTTAGGGACAGATTCGAAGATTCGAATTTTCGCCAACGTCAGCTTCGCACCCCTCGCACCACTTTGCCAGGTGCAAATGCGCTAAGAATACGCTAATTCACTAAAATGCGAGGTTTCTTCCCGGGCGTCGAACGATGGCAACTTTTTCACATTGGCTGTGCGAGCAATTCATAGTGAAGATGTGCAAGCGTTCATTTGTGCCTGTGAAAATTCGCTAGTGATCTTGCACTTACGTCACTTTGCATAATTTAAAGTAGTATGGACGTCTTTATTAAAAAAGGTTGATGCAAATGCTTAAAGTTACCACTTTTTCTTATACATGTCCAGGGAACCTTAATAAAGACGAGAGTTAATATAATGCGCCCACTGTAAAATGAAGGTTCAATATGTTATGAAATGTCTGGAGAAAACCGGTTAACCAAAAAAAGTTTGTCAGGAGTGGACTTTTGCAGGTAATTCCACTTAAAAAAATAAAAAGTTTACAGCGTTTTTGGAACTTTAATGCATTTACGGCACACAGGATATGATGTAAGTGACAGAAGATTGAGGAAGATCTAGCTTCTTTTAAGCACTTCGTCTGGTCTGAGGTGGCGAAGTCAACTCTGGCGAAAGAGGTAACGTTCAGTAAAATCCGCACTTTAGTGAATTTGCAGAGTAACGATCACTAGCCAAAGTGAAAAGTCGCCTGGCAATAGAGTGCAAATGAACACTAGCGACGGTCCCGTTCACTAGCGAATTGGCGACTGTTATTGAATTGCTGCTGTCCCTGCGGGTGGCAACGCTGGTGAAAAGTCTGTTTGTATTTAGTTTTACCTAATTGAAACGGAGAGCAGGTATATTCACATTTGCAAAAAGCATTGCTACATTATCTATATTAGGTGTGTTGGTAGTATACATGCAGCTTCCTTTTTAGTAATAGTCATAAGAGACAAGTGCGTGGTTTTATTGCTTGTTACTCTGTTTTGTATTTATGAAACATGTAGAATGAATGAGGCATAAATGAAAGTGTTTTATTCTGTTCTACCCTGTAGCCACTTTGCTGTGAGACAAGATGCCAGAGCGTTTTTTTTGCACTGCAGGCCGAGGTATGGAACATTTTGTGACACAGGAGGTGATGAAAAAATTATCTGCCACAGAGGTATGTAGGGAGATGAGGTGCATGCCACCATCTTTACTGCTGAAAATTTATTTTATTGATATTCCTGATTGGTCGAAAATATGCCCCCCCCACCTTTTTGACATGAACTCAATCATTTAAGCTTATATAAAAAATTGCATAAACACTAATACGAAACTTCCAAAAATATATATACTTTATGCCTGTGATACATTTATGCATTGCTTTTACAGAGACTATCTGTCCCTGATTTACTGGAACTTACAGTCTAAGCTCAAAGGTCCCTATCTCACACAGACACCGGGAACATAGGCAATGTCTTTTTCCCCATTTTTCCTGACTTATGGTCGATCTCTGAATGGAGATTTGCTGCTCATTTGCCATTGTCCTAAAGGGAACATGAGCTCAGTTAGTGTGGCCTATAAAGAAAATGTGGATAAACACTGAACTTCCAGAAGTAAATATAATGATAGAGTTATATGCATGCATGTACAGTCTAACATATAGAAACGATGAAAATTAAAATATGATGTTTAATACTCAAAATAAAAATTGTAGGTATAGTCACACTGACATGTAATGAGATCCTATAACCAACGTTGGACTGCCCACCCCCTCCTCTGGGCTCCCCTACCTCTGTCACCAACCCCGTAGAGGCCCCTTTGCACAACCTCCCTCTGGACCCCACTCTTACCTGTGCAGGAGCTGCAGCCACCATAAGGGCTGGGGTGAGCACAATCAGGGGCAGTGCGGGCCGTAGGAGGGTGTGGGTCTGGCCTTGTGGTGTCCACCGGGTTTTTATCTGGTTTCCTGCCGGCCCAGTCCAACCCTGCCTATAACAGCTGGGTTACTGAATTGGGCTTGACTTCAAATACATTCTGGGCAGATTTTCGCTGTTCAAAACTGCTTGGATGGTAGCCATATGAGCATAATTAACCCTTGATTAGTGATGCTGCAGAAAATGTATTTGTAGCTGTAACTGAACCTAGGAAAAGTCAGACTTTATTGTGTTTTTTTTTTTTTTTTTGCTGCATTTCTCTTGAATACCAGAGCTACATGATCAGTTGTTTTATCATATTGCACCAACAGACATTAAACAGACACAAACTGGTGTTTTTTTTTTAGAGATGAAATGCAGATCAAAAGGCACTGTAAGTTGTGCCAAAATGTCAGTTCTTTTTTATTAAAAGTATCCATGATACAAGTCCATGAGTTCCCTGGTTTGCTGCAACATAGACATCAATTATGGGGACATGGTCGACTCCCATCCCACATGATTTATTGGTTGTGATAACTTAATTGCTGCTTTTGAATATAATCATTTGTAATATGAAATACCTTTAATAGTATAATAGTATAATAGTTCACAGTAAAATGTATTACTTAAAGAGCAACTAAAGGCTCAATATATGATGTTCTTATTTTGTTCATACTTATTCATAGGTCTGTTTCACTCTGCGTGAACCTTATGCAGCTGATATTTGAGTTCACCTAATAAAATCTCCCCAGGTGTGGCCTAATTCCTCATACCGGTACTTTTATTTTCCCACCGATTTACTTTATGGCCAGCAGGAAAGCATTTCATTGTCACCAGTTGTAGCGCAGGTTATACACAGACAACATATCTGCCAGTACCCTAATGCCATTAACAAAAACAAACTCATACAGCTTCCCTGTGCATTAGTACAGACAATGATGGATGTTTGTGTTGGGCCTTTATATGTCATTAAGATTTTAACATGTAACGTAAGCATCTGAACATGGTTTGTCAGCACAGGAAATAGTGCCAAACTAGAGCAATTTGGTAATGACATTTCTGCTTTCCTCAGGTTGAAACAATGTCAGGAAAAGTACTTTTTACAGCTGAACCTGATTTATGCAGACTGAGGCTAATAAAATCCGGTGAAAGATTATTTCTGCTTCTGAAAAATGATTCTCCGTTATCTCTTCCAAAAAACAAAGGTAAAATGTTAGTGCAGAGCCTACATTGTATTAAACAGGAAATCTGTGATTTTTGTTATTTCTTGAGCTAAAGAAAGCAAACAGGGAAATTGAAGTTACTCATGAATAGTCCTTGTGAGGCATATAATTAGGTTTCAAGTGCACAGATAATCCCCCCTGCATAATTGACTCCTGGTTAAAAAACAGTCACAACAAAGGGTGAAGGTAGGGGGTTATATACTTGTATTCTAATTATCTATCATGCAAGGACCAAACATGGAGTAGATTTAGCTTCCCTTCTGTATCTACTATTTATTATAAGAAGATAGAAGGGTTTTTTTTATAAAGGTATGAACACATTCATTAATAATGGCTCTTACAATGGAATTGCTGTAGTATTTTACACAAATTTGTTCATAGTGCAGCAGAGATACTAAATAACCATAGAAGCATACATATTCTCATATATATATATATATATATATATATATATATATATATATATATATATATATATATATATATAGCATAGTAATGTCAGTTGTGTTTAGTGATTGATTGTATTATATTTAAAGGAGAAGGAAAGCTACGGAGGCATTTTATTGCGAATAGATTAGCTGCAATAGTGCAAGCTAGAATGCTATATTTATTCTGTAGAATGTTTTACCATACCTGAGTAAAAAGCTCTAGAAAGTCTCTGTTTGTTTAGGATAGGAGCTGCAGTATTAACATGGTGTGACATCACTTCCTGCCTGAGTCTCTCCCTGCTCTGGGCTCAGATTACAGCAGAGAAGGAAGGGGGAGGGGAAAAGGAGCAAACTGAGCATGCTCTTGCCCAGGGCAATGAGGTTTAAGATGAAGACAGGAAGTCTGATACAGAAGACCATACACAATAGAAGGAAAGAAATGCAATGTTTCTTTTGACAGGGGACTCAGAGCAGCACTACTTTGGGGGTTTACTGGTATATTTAGATGGACCTTTCTGATAAGGCTTACTTAGTTTTAACCTTTCCTTCTCCTTTAAAAGAAAGATTCATATTCTAAGATATTAGAATAAATGTACTATGAACTATATATAAGGGATCTGCCTTTGGCCTTGTGACTTTACACACACATATAACTCCTGAGTGAATTCTAATGATAGTTTTTAGCCTAAATTTAAATCAGGCACTATCTTTATCACTGGCTACATGATAAGGGTTAATTAAAAAGGCGCTGTATGTTTTGTTTAACATTAATGGTACCCTAATATTTTAGGAAAAGCACGTTCCGCATTAAGGGAATATGTCATTGGAGAGCCCCAGATATGGCTACATTGCCTTGCTGTATGGCAAAAACTTCAGGAGCAATTACAGCAACATCAACATGTCTGTGGAATGGTTGGGATATCTTCCAAAAGAAAATCAGGGAGTGCTTCAGAATTCCACATATCAAAATATAGCAAGCAAGATAACACTGCCAGGGACAGAGTCTGCCTCTTCGACGATCAAACCCACAAGAACAACATGTCCGAAACTGAAGACCAGAATACCATGGACAGTAAAGAACTGGATGCCACGGAACAACAGCTGCTCTCAAAAACACACAAGAATACCACTCCTATTACTTTTAGAGTTTCTTGTCGCTGTTCTGGGGCATCTGCCAAAGTGTTTACAGCACAGGTTGGTACATCCACTTATCTTTCTTTCCAGCTTTTTTTTATCTAAAGGGGTAGTTCACCTTTTACTTTGTTTTAAAATGTCCTGTTCTTAGCCACTTTTTAGTTGGTCTTCAGTTTTTGTTACAGTTTTTGAGGACTTCTACTATTCATCTTCCAGTATTTTATTCAAAGAGCTGCTAAAGCTACTAAATTCCAAACTAGAGATGCCACTGTCTTCAACATACTAAAAGTGAATTTAAATGTGTAAAGTATCCCTTAAAATTTAAACAAATGTTTTAATGGGTGTCATCTGCAGTGAAGCCTTTTTTATCTTGTGGTGCCTAATAAAAAAGTGGCGTTTGAGGTCATTTCCAACACTGAACACTAATTATGTGTGACTAATTGATTTTCATTTTTTATTATTTGAGGTTTTTAAGTTATTTTATTTTTTATGCAGCAGCTCTCCAGTTTGCATTCAGCATTCTGGTTGCTAGGGTCCAAGTTACCCTAGCAACCATGCATTGATAAGAGACTGCAATATGAACAATATGATTCAGCAGAGGCCTGAATATAAAGATGAGTGATAAAAAGTAGCAAAAACAATACATTTGTAGCTTTACATTGCAATTGTTTTTTAGATGGGGTCAGTGACCCCCATTTAAAAGCTGGAAAGAGTCAGAAGAAGAAGGCAAATTAATGGAAAAAACTATAAATAAGAAAAACCAACTGAAAAGTTGCTCAGAATCAGCCATTTTATAAGATACTAAAAGTTGACTTAAACGTGAACCACTCCTTGAATTAATGGCAAACTATTCAATGAGTACACTGTGGTCTCTTCTGCATTGTAAATTGTAAGCATGGGATTTTTATCCTGGTTTCTGTTAATATAATATTTGATATTTTCCAGGAGGTTGGTGCTGTTATTGGTGCATCTATTATTAAACAGTTTGGCTGGAAACCTGATCTCCGGACACCAAGTCTAGAGGTAGGTTTTTTATCAATGAATTGGAAATTGCCAAATTTCAATAATGAAACGATTATTTTTATACAAATTTATTTTCTGATGTTTTGTCTCCTGCACTGGAGGAGATGTAGTGCAGGTGACAAAATGTACCCTGTGTCATAACACTGTAGAACACTGACTATGCTTTTTGTATCCTTCGTATTTCGAAACTAATTGAAAAGGAAACACCCACTCTACTTTTTTAAGTTGTGGCTGCTCTGCTGCCTTCCGAACCACATACTGTACATGTAGGTGCATGTAAAATTCCAATGATCTGGGCCTTGGTACTCCAAGTGAATCTCTAGCAAGCAGATTTGTTCATTTAAGTGCATTGTTTCAAAAGTCAACCAAAAATGCTTTTAATTGCAGTTACATTTTAAATTTTGTAGTGCCAAGTTAAAAAATATGGCATTGCTATTGTAAAACAATGTTTAAATGTTGTTCTTTCTTTTAGGTGTTTGTACATCTGAATGATCAATATTCTGTGGTTGGATTTCCAGTCACCAGGTAACTATTTTCCTCTTGTACCAAACCTATGTTATTTCATATTTGCACAATATCACATATATCCCTATCCCTAATGTTTTCTTCCTCTCTCTGGTCCATTTTATTTGTAGTACACTTGTGATATATTTGAAAAACTGTGGGCACCCTACACTGTTGTTTGTATTTTGCAGATTTTTTTTAAATCCACACGTATTGCACTACAGAGATTCTTAAGCTAAGGGTCAGGACCTAAAATATCTATCACCAGTACTGTTTAATGTGGGCCTCTGTGAAGCCCCCCCCCCTGTCAAATTTCTTCCTGCAAAAGAAAATTGTAATTCAGGGACATAAATGGTTTTAAACCAATGTTTTAGCTCACAGTGCTGTACTTATTATTCTCTAGAGCAGGGGTGTCCAAACTTTTTGCTCGCAGGGCCACATTGGAAAAAAGAAAAATTGTCTGGGGCCACACATGAAATACACAAACACGTTTGATGTTTGTAAAAGTAAAGGAAATACACAGAAAAGAACTACAATGCCAGTTGGATAACCAGATGGAGCTATACACTGGAAAATGGGACACCTGGATATTAAATAGGCTTATTATTATATTATTATTACTAACTGGGCAATGGGCAGAGTCCCCCCTCCTCCTATATCCTTGACATGACGTTTCCTCGGGAACCAAGCTGGGCCACATTCATATGCATCTCGGGCCGCAGTTTGGACACCCCTGCTCTAGAGCAGTGCTGTCCAACTTCTGTGCTGCCAAGGGCCGAAATTTTTCTGGCCTACATTGTGGAGGGCCAATAACGGAAGCCAGTTTTGACTACGCTCCTTTTAAACCACACCTACTTTAAACCACACCCATGTTACCACCAAAATTTTTAAGAGTCCACAGTGATGGTGGTAACACAATAAAACGAATGGCAGTGTATCATGGGTAATCATCAGCTGTCATTAAGCACTTCAGCATTTTGCCTATTAGTTGTTTATGTATCCATAATGATGAACACACTAATTGATGTTGTGGCCTCATTTATGTGATTCCTTAATCTGACTCTATCACAGAGACAAGACAATGTGAATTATCTACAATTAATCAAGATGTGTTTCCTTGTATGGCTTGCAGGCAACCTTTGGCAAGCAGAGACTATATAAGAAATACAGGTCTACGATCTACCACAGCTTGGGCTATGGGAGCACTTGCTGAACTACATGTAAGTAACTCCATATTCCATATTTTCAGAATCATTTTAGTAGCCAGACTGAGAGCAGTGAGGAATAATTGCACATATCAAATCTGATACTATCTGCATGCTGTATATTAACTGTGTTAATGACAAGACATTTTTTTTAAACCTGCATAAAAAAAGTACTTTAGCAGAGATGAAATGTGGGCAGACATGCAGTATGTAATAATACTGAAGTTAATACTGTAAGAGTGGAAATATCGGTATCAAGTGGAAAAACCATCAATCATCAATATTATTTTCTGTTCCTGTAATTCAGTTTGAATTGAATGATCTTTGTCCCTTCTCAGTATTGTTTTACCTTTTATTTTATGTACCCAGAGGACCATAATAGATAATAGAGGTAAAGTCAGTATGATAATGCTAGCACAAGCAAGTGCCGTTTATGCATGGCCTCTGTCCAAATTTGCATCCATTTTGCACTCTACACTTTCATTTAATGTTCCTGTTTGTAGGTAGGAGCACTTGTTCTGGATCCCATGTGTGGAGTGGGAACAATATTGTTGGAGGCTGCAAAGGAATGGCCTGTAAGTACTCATTTAAATGTTAGAATTTAGCTGAGGTTTTATGACATGTATTTATGAATACTTTACTGCACATTTATGGAAGAAATAAACTGAATTTAATTCCTACTAACATATTATACTTTTTAGTAACATATCAAAAGATTCTGCTCAACCAGATAAACATACTGTAGTACAATTAAACATTATATTCTGAGCCATGAACTGGAAGGGAACCACACCTCTTACGTTGAAGGCCTGGAAACGACTAGTTCACAAAGTGACCCCTCTGTACAAAATAACATATGAAAAAAGGGGATCGCATACCAAATTTGATAAGGTCTGGGGCCCCTGGTGTGACCTAGAGGAACTTAATAACAATAGCGAGGAACCACTCGCCTTACAAGGTTTGCTTAGACCAAGAAATGCTGCTCTAATACCTCCCAGTATGGGAAAGAAACAGTTAACCTTGTATAATATTGACCATAGAGGTTAAAAAATAGCTATAAAACTCACAAACTTCCACATGTGACCCCGAAACTGGAAACTCTTCTTCTGCCAATGTATTGTAATTGTTCTTTCAGTCCTTGTTTTTATTACAACTGTATATTTTTGTTTTTCTTGCAGTTTGGTCATTTTGTGGGTGTTGACAATAATGACTCACAGCTAAAAAGTGCAGTTTCCAATGTAAAGGGGGCTGGTCTTGGTGGCTCTATAGAGTTACTGAAAGGTTCTGTTTTAGGTAAGATTCAAAATATATACAATTTTGCCCAGCAGGGAGCTAAGGATAAGATAATGGAATGGGTAGAAGGAATATGTGAGCAATCAATAAAGCAGATTAGACATTTATTATATCGTTATTGTATCGTTACCCCTATACTGCAAGGTAACTTCACTTGTACAAAAATGAAGCACTTCCTGCTGGTCATAGTATATCCTTGACACTAATTAATTTGTAGTGTTAATCATTATTTTATATATCATTTCATGTTATACACGGTAACAAGGCTACATTGCAAAGAAAAACCATTGAACTACCATCTGGGACTTCAAAGAATGAAATACTTTAGTGTGCACAGTTTCTATTCCTAGAGCTGTTTGTTATGGCAATTAAATGCTGGGGAAGAATTGCAATGCAATGAGAGTGGCTTAGCACTACAATGTGAAACTATCTGACTGGATTTCCCAGTAACACTCACCTGATGTTTTGTACTCTACATCTCATTCTGATCTCTTGCCATTCAGCCCACCAACCAAATATATGACCAGTGGAATGAGCATGCTGGGTACATCAGCTGTAATGTTTGTAGGCCTGAAGGAGATTGTGGCCAACTTGCAGCCAGGCAACGTTGATAGGCTGAGCTAGTTATACCTTCAAAAATGAGGTTTTTATTATTATTATTATTATCTGTTGTTTATATAATGCAGACACATTTCCGCAGAGCTTTACAGAGATTATTCATCATTCACATCACTTACTCCCCGAGTGGAGCTTACAATATAACATTCACACACACGAGGGTCAGTTTTATATTGATTCAATGAACCTGCCTGTCTGTTTTTGGAGTGTGGGAGGAAACCAGAGTACCCAGAGGAGACTCACCCAGACACAGAGAACATATGAAATAAAGAAAATCAAAGCAAATATATATACAGCTTTTAATATATGCAGTAGAAATCTATAGGAGATGGTATACTGGCCTTTTAAGAATGATTAATTATAAAGTTTTAAAAAATAATCAATTGATTTGTTTTTTGTAGACCTGCCGTTTGTCTCAGAAAGCATAGATGCAGTGATTTCCGATATTCCCTTTGGAAGAAAGTTCACATCCTCAAGAAATATGAAAGATCTTCTTCCAGATATAATTCGAGAAATGCAAAGGTATTCATTCCTGTGTTTCTGTAAACTAGACACACTGTGAAGCTTCTAGGGTCTGATGAGGTGGCGACATACGCAAGAAATGTAAATAACATTTGGTAACGTCTAACAAAGTATGTACATTTAAGGGGCAGATAACAGGTAAAAATGAATTCAACCTTCCCTTTTGACTTTTACTTGGAAATATATCTATTTGATGTCATTGGTATGAACATTACAATTAAATTGTCTCTCAAAGACAAAACTTGTTGGAAACCAACCAATCAGCAATGGAAGTTTTTTTATTTATGACATGCAATAGCAAGGTGATTTTCTTTGCCTTAGTCTCTTCCCTTGGCTGTCTGTGTGCTGAATTCAGCCTGTCTGTTAATATAAAATGATGCTGTGAATCTTGGCTTTAGCAACAGCTGGAGGTCTGCAGGTTTACTTTCCCTGTTTGAGCTGCAGATGGAAAAGCAAGCTCACAGCAAGCAGCCATTTTCAATTATCGTGCAGGCGGCTCCATCTGTTGATCACTGCACTGGCCTCGATTCCCTGGGAAAGCACAGCTGCTTTAGGAGGAAAAGAATGACAGAAATCATGGCAGTTTTCACACACAGCTTTGTTAGACATACACTATATAAAATGCCAGTTTTTTTAAGACCATGGGGCAAATTTACTAAAGGCGAAGTGACTAACGCGGGTGAAAATTCCCCAGCGTGAAGTCATTTCGTGCTTCGCCAATATACTAACAGTCGCTGGCGTAACTTCGCTAGCAAAGGAGATAGACTCTAGTGGTACTTCGCTCCCTACAACCTGGCGAATTTGCGCTCTGGCAAATGGACGTAACTACGCAAATTCACTAAGATGCAGGTTTTACTGAACGTTACGTCTTGCGCCAGACTTGCCTTCGCCACCTCAGACCAGGCGAAGTACAATAGAGTAGATAGGAGTTCCTCAAAAAATAGTTGAAAATTTTTGTAAGTCCCAAAAAATGCTGGCGTCTTTTCCTTTTTCAGGGTGATAGGCTGAAAAATAGTGTAAATTTTTTTTAGGGTATCCGGCTTCCCCCCTACATTTCCTAACATATGGCACATTATATACAACTATAAACTATACACTGGACTCGTGTAGGTCAATATAACAACTTTATTTTATTAAGGTTTCCCGGGCTTGTGTAGTGTTATGTATTTGCTGCAACTTATATGTCCATTGTACTTTAACTTCCCACTGTATGCAAATTAGCCAACATTAGCGCAACTTCGCCAGTGTTTTGGCGCCCTCGACAAAACTTTGGATTTTAGTGAATTAGCGTTGTCCTGGCGAATCTACACCTGGCATGTTGCGCTGTGAGGGAAGCTGTTGCTGGCGAATTTTCGGAGGTTAGTGAATTTGCCCCCATGTGTGCCTCTGTAAAATCCCCCTTGTACATTTTTCTGCATGTATCCCTTATTGTAGAATCAAAACCTCAGTCTGGCTGTAAAATAATGCAGCATTTTTTTTCTCATAATTCTAGCGTAGTTGTGGGCATGAGGGATAGATGCATCTTATGCAGTTGCTGCCAATAGGTTAAATCATGTGGCTGTGTTTGCACTTTAACACGTACTGATCACCGTTGCACTGAAAATATTAAGTGGCCCATTTACTTAGCTCGAGTGAAGGAATAGAATAAAAAAACCTTAGAATTTCGAATGATTTTTTTGGCTACTTCGACCATCGAATTGGCTACTTCGACCTTCGACTACGATTCAAACTAAAAATCGTTTGATTATTCGACCATTCGATAAACGAAGTACTGTCTCTTTAAAAAAAATGTTGACCCCTTAGTTCGCCACCTAAAACCTACCGAAGTGCCATGTTAGCCTATGGGGAAGGTCCCCATAGGCTTTGTAACAATTTTTAAGAAAAATCGTTAGATCGATGGATTAAAATCCTTCGAAATGAACGATTCAAATGTTTTTTCGTTCAATCATACTATTTGCGATAAATCCTTCGACTTCGATATTCGAAGTCGAGGATTTACATTTGGCAGTCGAATATCGAGGGTTAATTAACCCTCGATATTCGACCCTATGTAAATCTGCCCTCAATTGTCGGGATGTTGTAATTTCCAGAGCTCTCTGTCAAACTGACGTCTGTGCAGGATTCTTTATGCATGCAACTGTATGGAAGTCTAAGCAGCAGCTTTTGATGGCAGCACCAGGTCCAGACTGGCAATCTGTGGGTTCTGGCAAATGCCAGAGGGGCTGCTGTAAGATGCCATAGACAGTCACTATTTATTGGGCTGGTGAGGTGCTGTTTGGGCCTCTGTGTAGCTGAAATGCCAGGGCCTATTTTGAATCTCAGTCCAGACCTGGGCAGCACCTTTGAGATCACAACTGTCTATATGAACACATTTTGAGAGTTCTAACAACAAAATATTATCTTTTACAGAGTTGTACGAGTTGAAGGGATAATAGTGTTACTGCTCAGCCAGTGTCTTCATCATCACCTGAAAGTCAACTTTCACTTCGGTGCTATTGAAAAGAAGAACATAAGCAGCAGTGACAACCATACGGTTTCTGAGGAGGCTAAAGGAGTAAATAAAGATAATATTATTAACAAAACTCATTGGTTTGATTCCTTGGTTGCTCTTGAGTCACATTCCGTGAGCCTTGGAGTTACTGAAGCTGTGATATTTAAATGTAAAAAAAACGTGTCCTCTTTGCCTTGTAACAAATTTGTGTAATCAAAGTATGATTTGTTCATGGACACTTTGTGCCTAGTAAAGATATATTTTTTATAACCTATATGCAAGCTGTAAAGAAGATTGCACTTACCACTGTAAGTTTGTTATATAAGTTATTTGGTTGTTTTTAATGCTTTAGAACACAATAAATTTATAATCTTTTCTGTCATTTGGATCACCATACCTTGTCTACTAAAAACCTTTATTTAAAATCATTTAAAAAAAATCCAATAGGATTTTTGTTGTCACCAATGTGGCTTCATGCAGCTTCGTTACCATCACGCACAAGCTACTGTTTTATTATTACAGAGAAAGGGGAAATCATTCTTAAGAATTAGAATTATTTGCTTAAAGGAGAACTAAACCCCCTATCTTCAAAAGCCCCTCTCAACTGCCTCCCTGACCTCTCCCTCACTGCACAGTCTATTACATAGGCAAGTGATTCTATTTAAAAACCTGAGATAAAAATTCTGAGTTGTGCAGCGGAATTCACAGGCACCATCTTCTGTCCATTACGATTGTCTTCATGTTTGTCTGCTAACACGGAGCCTGACGGAGCATACACAGTTGAAGCTGATCTTGGACTAGCTCAAACTGTGCATGCTCCGGCAAACTCGGGGTTATTTATTAAAGTCTGAATGCCAAACACTCTAAAAATTTGAGTTTTTTTTACTATAAGATCCGAATTTCTAATGAAAAAAAAACCTCTAATTTATTATACCCTGAGGATGGAAAAAGTTTAAATCTGAAAATCTGGCATCTGAGACCTGCCGAGGTTGTATATAAGTCAATGGGAGAAGTCCCAAAGATATCCTGATCTGCGCTGGGTTTCATGCAATAATTAGAAGATTTTGTAGTTTGTCAGGCAAAAATCCGAAAAATTTGTATGAAAAAGACTTTTCATGATTTCGAGTTTTTTCCCGCACAGGAAATTTTCAGCAAAATGTATTGATAAATAAGGGGAAATAACCCGTGCGGATTTGGTCGGAGTAGATTGCAGAAAATGATGAGGCAAACAGACATGAAGACGAGCGTTAGGTAAGGAAGATGGCACATGGGATGGCTTAGAGAGCACTATAGACAGCTAGCGGGAGATCAGTGAGGTCAGTGAGGTTGTGGAATGCACTGCCGGGTGAGGTTGTGATGCTGATTCTGTTAATGCTTTTAAGAGGGGCTTGGATAATTTCTTGGACAGACATGATATCATAGGTTATTGTGATACTAAAATCTACAATTAATATAGATATTGGAATATACAGTTTATTAAGGGCACATGAAGCTCCTGGGGGAGATTAGTCGCCCAGTGACAAAACGCTTCTTCTTTGGAGCGACTAATCTCCCCGAACTGCCTCCCCGGCGGCTAGAGTCTAAATTGCCGGTGGGATGGCACTCTGAGCGCTTCGTTTTCCGAAGTTGCCTCACGAGGAACCTTGGGATGACTTCGGAAAACGAATTGCTCCAAGTGCCATCCCGCCGGGGAGATTGGTCGCCAGAAGAAGAAGCGGTTTGACGCTGGGTGACTAATCTCCCACAATAGCTCCGTGTGCCCCTGCCCTAACTTTGTAACTATGTAAATCTCAAGACTGATTAACTGGTTTCGCACTGCTGCCTTGCAGTGCCGGGCTCCATATTTCACTGCTTTAACTGGTTGCACTGTATAAAGGATAATAATGGAATGCTTTTCATTTTCTCAAAGCTTGATAATAATATGCATGGAAGGGGAGTTTTTTTTTATTATTATACATATGTTTTTTACTTTAAACAACAAAAGTGTATTTTTCCCTAAATGGCTTAAAGGAAATGTTGCCTTCTATTTTATTTATTTTAATGAAAGCAGTGTATCTTTGTACTTTTAATATTGTCTGTGTTTGCAATTCTAATGAACTGGATGGGCTGTGCCAATGATTATAGCGTAGGCTGCACAATCCCATTTTTAAAGCGTGGCTGTTAAAGCTTGAAGTGCATTTGCATACATTACCGTCTTATCTCCTTGTCCACATGTAGCCAAGCCTATTATTAAGGGCCATTATTTTGACTCTTCTGTGTAAAGATGATAAATAGCACCTTTAATATTCCTGGCCTTGAGTTAACTTTCAAGTTCACATAAGCAGCTTATTAGTTGTGCTTAAAGGGAAATCGTAGGTAAAATTGGTTTATGAGCACCCACTCTTTTCCACTGTATTATTGCTTAGAGCAGGTACATTAACATGAAGATCTGCAGCTTACAGCATCCGTTCTGTTGAGGATTCTAGAAGTAGTATTTTTATAACAGCTGCAGGGCTACCTTGTACCTTGATAGCGATGGCAAGTGAGGCAAAGCGTTTGCTTGTTTTCCCCCATGGTTGTTTGAGTTGCCTCCAGGTACTCCAGTTTCCTTTCACACTCCAAAAACATGCAAGTAAGATAACTAGTTCCTAATGTAATTGACTATAATGTATAGATTTCATAGCCCTTCAATTGTAAGGCTATCAAATCTTATATATATATGTTTTGGTTAGCCGAGGATGAGTAGAGTATAACAGTGCTTTATTAGCAGAGTCATGCAGGCATTACACAACAGTAAGCTTTCACTTTTAAGCTACTAGGAATTATGCACAGTATAAGTATGAGCACAGTGACATCTACAGGCCATTTGCATGAACACCACATATTCCCCCTATAGTAGGAAAGCATTTGGACAACTATAATAACAGCAACAATTAAACAGAATGCATTTTAAAACAATATTATACATTCTTCACATCACAAAGTCCTTGGTCCATGCAGGTAGTTTCTGATTCTCTCAGTAGGCCTTATAGGTTCACTTTCTTCAGGCCTATTGCAGTTGACATCAGGAGTAGGAAAATGTCCTTCCATCAAATGGAGCTTCTCCAAAGTCATATCTAACAGGAGCAAGGCAACTTGCATTCCATATGCGTCCATCAGACAGTTCATATGTGTATGGTCCTCTCTGGCGTCTCACTTCAAGTTGTGTAGTAAATTTAGCTTGACCTTGTTTTAGTATTCCTGGTTTCTTAATTCTGACTAAAGATCCAGGCTGAAAGTCTACTTCTCTTGCATCACATTTTCTGTCAATATAAGCCTTGCATTTGGCTTGTTGATGTTTCACAATGTCAGCAGTAGATGATTTCGTAGGCGCAGTATTTTGTGGACATTTGATGTCTGCAACATGTAACTTAGTGCACATCTGTCTGCCATGTAATAATTCAGCTGGAGATGATTGGGTTGTTGCATGGCGCGTTGCTCTTTAGTTATGTAGGAACTCTGTTGTAAATACAATTTCAGGCCATTTACTGTAATAGTCCATCAAGGTTATAGCAAATCTACAGTCTATAGGAGCATCTGTAGAAGGACCGACAATATCAATAGCAAGTTTTTCCCCATGCTGAATCAGGGAATGGTACTGGCTGAAGTGGAGGTGTATGTGTGATAACTGTTTTGTCATGATTCTGACAAGTAACACAAGAATGAATGGCAGTTACCACATCAGCATCCATTGCTGGCCACCAGTATAGTTCTTGTAGTCTTTGTTTTGTACATACAATTCCTTGATGAATCTCATGTGCAAGTTGTATGAGCTTTTCTCGCAAGGTCTCTGGTACCAGTAAACGATGAGCTCCACGGACAACATAGCCATCTACTAAGGACAGTTTGTGTCTAATCCTGTAGTAAGGTTGAAGATCAAAGGTTGAAGATCAGGACTGAGTTTCTTCTCAGCATTTGGCCATTTGCTTTGTAAGATGTCCCGTAATTTTACTTGAATTGGACATGTGAGGCAAGCTTGCTTAAAATCAGCAGCTGTAACTGTAGATGATAGCGACTCAGTCAATGCTACAACGTCTATGTCCTCATCCAGTTTATCAGAAGCTGCAGGTAAAGGTAAACGTGACAAACAATCAGCAGTAACATTTTTCAAACCTGGTTTGTATTGCATTTTGTAGTTGAAATTCAGTAGCCTTGCTGACCATCTAGCTATACACATTCCGGCTCTTCCTAGTCCCTTTGTTGTAAGCAGTGTAGTTAAAGGGCTATGATCAGTGCATAAGGTAAAATCTCTACCCCATAGGTAGGTTCTCCATTTTTCTGTTGCCCAAACACATGCTAGAGCATCTTTTTCAACAGTGGAATACTTACGCTCTGTCTCTGTAAGTGTTCTGGATGCAAATGCAACAGTTTTCTCTGTATGATCAGCATGGATCTTGAAGCATCTGTAGTAACCATAGTGGGTAGTGCAGGATCAAATAAGCTAGCGCTGGACTTTTCACAATTAGCTGTTTCACTATTTCAAAGCTATGTTGAGCAGACTCTGACTTCAGACATGAAGAAGGGGCACGCCCCCGAAACGTTACATCATATGACAAAATAAATGTGCAGGGGATTGCCCCGCTACACTAGCCTTCTGTGTCTGGCAAATTTCTTCTTTAATAAACTTAGAATACCATGAAGTAAGACCTAAGAAAGCTCGTAAGGTCTAGAAATCAGATGGAGGAGGTGCTTGTGTAACAGCATTGACAGGGTCAGGCAGTAATCCATTTTGTGAGATTATATGACCCAGAAATTACATCTGACAGTTTGTCTGAAGGGGCATTTGGAAAGGTTCAGTTTCAGTCCTGCAGAATCAATGCATTTCAGAACCTTCTCATGAAGATCCATAGTTGGAGCGTAGACAATTATATCATCCAAGTAGCATTCTACACCAGGTATGCCATGGAGTATAGAAGACATCAGTCTTTGAAAACAACTCGGTGCTGAAGCCAGTCCATAAGGTACACGCTTGAACTGAAACAAACCATGATGGGTGATAAATGCAGTGAGGTCTCTACTTTCCTCATGCAATAATGCAGTGATAAGCACTCTGAAGATCCAGAGAAGAAAATAATTTTGCTCCTCGGAGTTCTGAAAATATTTCCTCTATGTGTGGCAATGGATAACAACTGCTTTATTAGGTTCACGGAGATCAACACACAATCGAATACCTCCAGTTTTCTTCATTGTTACAACAATCGGTGAAACCCATTCAGAGGATTCTGATTTTTCAATCACATCTTGCTCTACCAGTTTCTTTAGTTCCTTCCCTTATAAAGTAGGGCAATCGCCTCAATTTCTTGTGTACTGGTTTTACATTTGGTCTCAACTTAACTTTGTGTACAAAGTTCTTTGCACAACACAAGTGAAGTGTTGCTTTGTGGTGAAATTTTAGACACTGGCTGTGTGGCAGGCACTGGTGCTGTAGTAATGAGACCATCAACTAATTGTAGGTTTAATGCAGCAAAGAGATCCCTTCCAAGTATAGCAGTAACCTTATTCACAATGTAAAAGTCACATTTTGCAGTATTTGATTAAAATTGTACAGTCACTGGCAAGCAACCAAGCACAGGGATTGGATCCTTTAAGTAACTGACCAGTTTCAGGGCAGGTGCAACAAGCGGATCTTTTGCAAAGTATTTCAAGAAAATATCCTTTGGTAGTATAGAAACAGCTGAACCTGTATCAAGCATCAGGTTAATGGAGTGTCCCTTGTCAGCAGAAGCAGTACTGACACTGACAGTGCATATACTGTAAACTTGTCTGGAATAAATGTACCAGCTTTATCCACACTTAATACTGTGACATTTGTAGTAGTGTGTTGTGTTGAACCACGGTGAAAGCAGTATTTTTTATTTGTATTTGCTGCACGGTTTTGCAGTGTAAGTGAATCCCTTTCCTTAGCACTGTATTTTGCCTGTGACTGTGAATTATTAGGCCACAGTGCTGAATTCACAATCTGTACATTCTCAGCAGTTCCCTGACTGAGAGTTTTAGCCTCTGCCACTGCTGTTTCAATTTGGCTAGCAACTGTAATAGCCTTTGTAAGGGTTAAATCCTGTTCTAGGAGCAGTCTCTCTCTCTAATGAGAGGTGAGTTTGTTTTTTCCACTATTTGGTCTCTTAGCATTTCATCTGTTAGATTCCCAAACTCACAGGTAACAACCAGCTCTCTCAAAGCTGCTACAAATTGTTCTGTGGATTCGCCATTACGTTGTCCACGTTGGCGGAATTTATATCTTTCAGCAACCACATTTACTCTTGGCATGAAAAAGTTCTTTATAGCAGTAAGAGCAGTTTCATAAGTATCATCAGGTAATGGTAATGCTCCCAGGCAGTGAATAAGTAAAGCACGCTTTCTAGCAGCACAAATCCCCTTGGTCAGTAGCAATAATGTAATTTTCAAACATATGGATCCAAGCAGTAAAAGGTATGGTAGGCTCACCAGGGTTTGGAAGAAAAGGTGCAGGCTGCTGCAGTGGCTGCACACCATAAAAAAAGCAACTACCTGGGTGCTGCAGTAAAAAATTTTCAAAATACCATATCCACGTTACTGGCACTCACAGGATTTGTATATACAAGCAAAAAGGTCAGAATTATGAATAAAGTGCAAGGTTTATTTAAGACGAAGTTTCGGTTCCACACAGGAACCTTTCTCAAGGACAAAACTATATATATATAAAATCATATTAAACATAATGTAGAGCTCTACAGAATCTGTCAGCACTATACAATAGAAAAAAGAATAATAGCGATAATCCACACCGAAAAGACAGTTTATAAAGTAGTTGAGGTACAAAGGATTGTTTGGAAAATGGAATGTTACATATTTAAAATAATAGAATCATTTGCACTGCTCAGTATTTCTAGACTGTGTCTTTGGGAAGATCAGTACTTCGGCAATTTCTCGTCACGGAAACCAATCAGGTTTTGAGGTAAATGCACTGTATATATTCAGGATTGCCATCAGAAATCGCAGGGGCAAAATTTCCTGGGCCCCCTGGGCTGCGCCCACCGCAAGCCCCACCTACAGATCCACCCTCCCCACCACACAGTAAAAAAAACAAAAAAAATTATTGGTGGCTAGTGTTCCCACATATTAATAAAAAATAAAAAGATATTGGTGGTCAGGGCCCCCCATAAAAAAACATTTGTGGCCAGGGCCCCCCATTAAAAAATATTGGTGGCTAGGACCCCACATGAGAAAAAAAAATTGGTGGCCAGGCCCCCCCCCCATTAGAAAAAAATTGGTGGCCCAAAGTCAGCAGCTCTCAGAAAGATGGGGGGGCCTGGCTAATCAAGTAAGTGTGGTGTGGCCGAGGCCCCCCTTACCCTCGGGGCCCCCTACAACTCTCCCCTCAGTCCCCCCCTGAGGGCTGCCCTGTATGTATTAGAGATAGGATGGGCACTCAAAAAAAGCTTATGAAAGTCACCAAAAAAGTGCCTTAAGACAAAAATGTTTATTGACACAATATCTCAGTCACCTTATTCGTTTCATGCTCCAAGAGTACATAGTCACAGGCTGATCTCTTTGGAGTGCCCATCCTATTTCTGGTATATATGGTTTTCCACTTCCCTTTCTGAGAGTCTGGAGTTGGTGCACCTGAAACACTATTTTGGGGGAGTTACTGTTTTTGTTTTTTAAAGGTTTTTATTTTGTTTTTTTAACAAACAACAATAAAGACAAAAACGTTCATCGTCCAATTACAGCTTAGCAACGATTTGACAAAGCAGGGCAAACACTGTACCAATATCCTGTATCAGCATATATTACAATTTACCTTCCGGAGTACCAATTCTTATCCCTTCTATTGGGGTGAATGTGGACATTCTGAATTGGGGAGTGCTACTGTTGGATTGGCGTCAACCCAAATATTGTCAAATTTTGCAGGAGCGCCCCGTGCTACATATGTCAGTTTTATGAGTGGTAAAGTTTTGTTCACCAGTGCTATCCAATCTACCAGCTTTGGCGTCTCAGAGCTCATCCACTTTATGGCAATCAATTTTTTTGCATAAAACAAAACTGCTCTCATTAGTTTCCTAGACCCACTTTCGGAGAAATTATATCATCGACCACCCCCAGGAGGTAAACCTCAGGGGACTTAACCCTAGGCAAGGCCGAATACTCATCTATGAACCCCATCACCTAGGACCAGTATCTATTAATGTGTACACATTCCCATTCCATATGTTCAAAACCAGTGTTCACTTCCTGGCACTTAGGACACTCTGCATTGGGCAGTCTCCCCATAATTTTCATTTTACGTGGTGTTATATACACTTGGTGGATAAATTTAAATTGTATAATTTAACCAGATTATTCCATTTATTTTTAGCTTTGGCAAAGGGGGTAGGCGTAACCTGAGCAAGCAATTTATATATTTGGGAGAGTAATTTATCAGCTGTGGGCTCCCTTAGTCTTGCTTCCCATGCCGCTTTGCACGTCTCCAAATGAGGGAGCCAAATTGCGCTTTAAATGCATGACGTAACTGCAAGTATCTAAAAAATTGGATGTTTTGGTTTCCTACTTTTTCTTTGAGTGCTTCAAATTGAGGGAAGTTCTCCTCCATTATTAAGCCGGACAACCATTTCACTCCCATATGGGGCCAATAGTGATAATCAGGAATATCTAAAAATTGATGGAGGTTGAAATTTCTCCAAATGGGCGTCTGTGGGGAGGGAGTTGTGGAGGTACCTGGCTTCTGTTTCATTACCTTGTCCCAAACTCTGATTGGGGGATAAGGACCTCCGGTATAGCAGGCAAATCTTTCATGGCCCGGTATGGCGCATTACGCAATGCCTCTAGAGATCCCATAATGTTCCCATGTAGGACTGTAAGGGGATTGTCAGGGTCTGGATTAAACCAGTTATGCACATCAGTTAGCTGTCCCGCTAGGTAGTACTGTTGCATGTTAGACATAGCTAGGCCCCCATATGGTATGGAGCTGTAAGGGTGGCCTACTGTTTTTGTTTTGCATCATTTCACTGTGAACGGCATAATCTTACATTTGGATCTAAAATGCACTGTATAGCCAAGCTCAGCACCTTTGAAATACCCTTTGAAATTGGTCCTATGCCATTATACACTGCATCACAATGCATCAGTTTCTAGCAGTTTATCCCAAAGGCCTGAATATGACACACAGAAATAAGAAGTAATGGGAAGGGAAAGATTAATTGATATAACAGAGTGAATGAAAAGAGAAGCAAATAAATGGGAGGGTGGAGAAAAGTTGATGTAGAAGAGAGGATGGTATAGAAAAGCAAGGTGTGTGATGGAAAGGAACTCAAACAGAGTATAGGTTGGCTGGAGATAAGTGAAGAGCAAACAAGGGGAAAGAAGCTTAGAGAACAAAGAAAATTAGACTTTTTGCCTGGGAATGCACAACTGCACTGGTTCAGGCCTTTAAAATGTCATACTAGGATAAACAATATGCTGAGCAGAGATATTGTGTTTATTATTATGTACAGTACCTTTCACAGAACTTCCCATGCCAAGGTCAAATTAAAAGGCCACTAATATCTAAATATTACATTTGTCTGGTTATTTGTTAACTCTAAGGGATGAAGTTTGTGTGTCCATCTGTGAAACATCTCAAAGGGGTCTTAGTTCTACACCATTTAATGCACTAATACACAGCCCTTCTCTCTCCATATATATTTTTAAGTCTGGTGCTGCCATATTCTGTCTTCTAGAGCAACAAGCATGCTCAGATTAGCTGTCAGTGATCCTCCTGCAGATAAAAGTTATACACGCTGATGGAGAGCCCTTTGCTCAGAAGCCAGTTGGCATTGTGGTAAGGAAATTACTTTCAGTAGCCATTGCTGAGAGTTTGCATTTAGGAAAGCATTGTGGGGGGTGGAGCAAGGGTGAGATATGTTTTGCTTTGAAGAAAAGAAACCCAGGGGAAGAGAAAGCACATGGTATGGATGGCAGGCTCTGCTGGGATTCGAGCCAGGAACATTTGGGTTTCTGGTTCGATGCTTCAACCACCGGGCCAGGTGAGCAGCCTGTAGGGTTACTCACTATATGTTACCTGACATTTGCAGCCCTAGCCCAGCAGCAGCCTGATTGGTTTGCAGTCAGCCAATCACGGCTGACTCTGCCCTTTTTACGGCCAGCCCTCCAAACACTCCCCTAGATAAAAGTTCCTTCTTTAGCCTACTTTCATTGTCTTGCTTTTTCTTGCTTTGCCTTACCTTGAATCTTTCCTCCATGCCTTGCCTTGTTCTGATCTTGCCTTGCCTTCCCCTCCCGGTTCTGCCCCAGTCCTGCTTTAACCCTTGCCTTAACCTTATTCTGCCTTGACCTGACCTTGCCGGTTCCTGCTTCTTGTTCTGTTCTGACTTTTACCCTGTCTATATCTTTGCTCACCTGGCTCTGCATCTTTCTCTGCCTTTTCCTCCCTCTCTGGTTATCCAGTCCCCCTCTCCGCCTATCCAGTCCCCCTTTCCTGCTATCCCGTCCTCTCCTGCTCCAGTCCTTCTGTTCCCCTATCCCCAGTCTAATCTGATTCTACGCCCGCACTGTCCTGTCCTGATCTACGCCTGCACCGTCCTGTCTCTCCCAGTCTGTTCCTGTTCTACACCTGCTCCATCCCACTCCTACGCAGTCTGGTCCTGTACCGACTCGTCGCCCTCTTCTTGTTGTCCAGTCCTGATCTTCACCCTGTCCTTACCCTTTATGTTCCTTGGGCACAGCAAGTCCCTGCCTTAAAGACTCTCCTTCCTCCTCTACCTCCACAGCGCCCCCTACCTAATCCTTGACAGTGGGGAGGAGGTATGTGTAGAGTAGCGGGGTGCAACTTGGTCAGAGAGTCAGAGAGACAAAAAAAAGTCACCACAAGAATAATCTCCCATTGACTTTAATGCATTTGGAGCAAGAAAAATTGTTGCAAAAAAATGTTGACTCCCATTGACTTCAATCGTTTCACAAATTTTCCTCATTTCATAATTTTTTCCGCAGTTAAGCGAAATGGGTACGATTTCACTCATCACTAGCAATGACATCTCCCATTTGGAAGTGCCTATTGCTTGCTCATCAAGAAAAAACATTCTTATTCTTGTAAAATCTCCAATTTTTTTCAATATAAAGATTTTTTTTATAGTTTTTTTTTATATAGTTGTACACTTCATTGGTTTTAGGAAGTTGTTATTTTAAAGATTATCCTCATTTGCATTTAGACAATATAAGCGCCAGGAACATTTTCTGGTTCAGATGAAATAATAGAAACACGCAGAGTATAAAGGAATTGTAATAACATGGATGATTTAATATGAAACAGACACTTATGAAAATCATTGTGAGCAATTTCAGGAAAGCAACACAGCGGCTTAATAAAGTAGAGACATGTAACTGCTCTGTGATTCACGCATCGCCTTTTGACTTCAATTCTGCCTCATTCCAAGGTAATATTGCACTAACACTCTCCCTAATGCTTAATTGAGTGCAGATCATAGTCCATTCTGGTGGTGCCTAACAGCCTTCAGGCACAAACTCTGCTGCTATGAGCCATTCTCAAGCAAAATGATCTTGTTTGCTCTGCCGTGCTTTTCAATAACTCATCCCAGTAATTGCCTTTTTAAGGAGTTTCACCAAAGCATCTCTGATATATTTGTTTAGAACAAGGTTTCTTTCCAAATTATTATCACACAGCCCATTTAAAAGAAACCTAAAATGAATCTAGCATTTCTATTCCCAAGTACTTCCCGAGAACTTTAGCTTTTAGACATGGTTGGATTACAAGAAATAGCACAGTTCCTTCAAACCTTGGGACTCAGCATATCATGGCAAGTTACTGCAGAGTTTTCAAATCAAAGATATTAGGGACTGTCTTAATGTATTATTGGGGGAAATGATACCACTCTGGTGCTGCGTGTCACCTAGCAACTCACCTTTTTCTAGTTATTTGGATGAAGATAGAGAGATGATAATAGATGATAGATGATAGATAGATAGTAAATGGATAGATAGATAGACAGGCAGACAGACAGATGATACATGGATAGATGGATATACAGATTGATGGGGTTTTCTGGATAATTGGGGGCTTTCCGTAACGTAGATCTCCATGCATTAAGTCTACTAGAAAATCAGCAGGGGTGTCCAAACTTTTTGCAACGAGGTCCAAATTTGGTGAGGTGAAAATGTTTGGGGGCCAACCATTCAGCCTGACACCGCTATCCCTTCCATGGTAGCTAGCTTGCGATCAGGATCATTCATTCCCGGAGATGGACGCGTACACGGCTTTTAGGAAGTGGAGTCTGTTTGGACTTATTCTCCGTTTATCATTTAAACAAGGACCAGTTAAACAAGTACCAGTTTATTGCACTGACTTTGGACATGCCTGCATTAAATAAACCCAATAGAATTGTTTTGCCTCCAATAAGGAATTAATTACATCTTATTTTGGATCAAGTACAAGGTAATGCTTTATTATTATAGAGATAATGGGCATCATTTTTAAAAATGTCAATTATTTGATTAAAATGAAGTCTGAAAGAGCATCACAAAAGCCTTACTCCCACAATCGAATATCAACTTACTTGAGTTTTACTTTGTTTCATTTTTGTAAATTCCTCCCCAGGGGAGATAAAGCATAGCCTCAGCTGCACTGCACCTTCTAGAAAACACTCAAGATTAACAATACTTATTTGGAGGTTTACATATAATGGTATATAATGTGGTCAGCAGCTACTCCGTCATCAGAATAAAGGGTGGTTCACCTTTAATTAACTTTTAGTATGTTATAGAAAGGCCAATTCTAAGCAACTTCTCATTGACCTTCATTTTTTCTTTTTTTTAATTTTCTTATTCTGATTTTTTCCAGCTTTTAAATGGGGGTCACTGACCCCGTCTAAAAAAAAATGCTCTATAAGGTTACAAATATATTGTTATTGCTACTTTTTAATTGCCAATATTTCTGTTCAGGACCTCTCCTATTCATATATTAGTCTCTTATTCAATCAATGCATGTCGTTTAGACCCTAACAACCAGGTTGCTTAACTGGAGAGCTGCTGAATAAAAAGTTAAATAATGTAAAAACCACAAATATTAAAAAATTAAAACCAATTGCAGATTGTCTGAAAAGCTGATAGAAACTTGGTTAAACACAGCATTGCGACCTGCACTGATATTTGCACATTGCACATAATCATTTTGGCTTTACACGGAACAAGAAGGTAATATAAATTGTAGCCACTTACTGGGAAGAAAATCGGTTTATTTTTAATGCAAAGTTGTACTCTGAGCAAGTAAAAATGGTAAAAATCATCACTGACCTGGTTAAAACAATCACGTTGCTAAATGCTGAATAACGGATACCAAATAATAGGCACAGAAACCTCGGTTCCTTAGCTGAACTATAATGACAATGTTTATAATGGCACAACGAGGATAACAGGATTGGCAAGGGAAAGGCAAAAGAAGATGCTATTATGGAACAACAGATTTCAAAGGGGTTTGCAAAGTTTGGGATTAACAACATATTGATTTTATTTCCACCAGGTTCATCTCACAAATGGGTCTTTTTTTTATAATTTTGCTTTTTCTCTGTTTCAAGACGACAACAAGCAAAAGGATCAGAAAATGAAGAGAGGCTTAGAAACAAACACTGTTCCTTTCCAGGCATTTTTCTTCCTCTTACACTGAGACATAAATATTTTGCATAAATAATGATTGGTTAAAGCACTTGAACTTGCACAGTATTTCCATGCTTGGAAGGGTTTATCCCCGTGAAAGTGGAGTCGCTTTTCCGTGTGTGAGATCTCAGGGTCTGCTTTTCCGAGGAACCCACGTGGGCTAGAAGAGCACAGAAAAGGTCCTACAGTGGTTCAATGCAAGGCCACCGCATGACGTACAGAGTTTTCTTTACATGTAGGGATTCTATGTTACCATTCCAGCAGTGATTTGTTAAAACGTTCAGTATTTGTGCTTAAGAAATGGATTTATAGAATCTGTTCATCCACAGAACAACTGGAGTGAGCAGAAAAGCTTCTGGTTGGCAACAAAGTCATGAACCCTGCCGTCCTTAATCATACACACGAGTCTCTGGCAAACTTTAGATGCAAAATCTTGGTCCTGCTGATAAAGGGGTAGGCTGTACAGAGACACCCCGCTGCCACGATCAAGCCCAGACTGCTCCAGGCACAAAATAAAGACCAGCTGTATCCATGTTCAACATCACTGGGAAGCCCATAAATAAATTTTGGCTGGCGATTCAGATCATAAGCGACGCTGGCTGCATAAGTACATAAGGAGATGGTACAGAATATTCCTGAAAATAAACCAGAGAGAAAGAGAGGTGATTAATCTGCGTGAATAAAAACTACTGATACTGTTATTTTATTAACTGCCAGTTGCTTTATTTCCAGATAATTGGTCCCACCAGGCAGCAGATGGTTTTTAAAAAATAAAAATAACGGACAGAAATCCCTGCTGTTGCCATGTAATGATCTGCCTGAATGAGAAAGGCATCGTTTCTGTTATTTGTGTATTAAGATCACAACAGAATGTATGGAAGAATTTGATTTAAAGGAATTGTTCAGTAGAAAAATAAAAACTAGGTAGTGCAAAATAAAAAATGTAATGTAGAGTGACTGGATGTTTAACATAACAGAACAGAACAGTACTTCCTTTTTAGCTCTCTTTGTTTCCACTGATTGGTTAACAGGCAGTAACCAATCAGTGACTTGAGGGAGGGGGGGCAAATGGGTCATAACTTGCTTTTGAATCTGAGCTGAATGCTAAGCATCAATTTCAAACTCACTGAACAGTTATGTCCCATGTGGCCCCCCTTCAAGTCACTGACTAACTCCGAGTTAGAGAGCTGAAAAGCAGGAAGTAGTGTTCTGGCTATTATGTTAGACATCCAGTCACTCCAGCCTTTATACATTACATTTTTGGCTAACTAACTATATTAGAAACATTTTTTATAATGCACAGCCTATTTTTTATTTTTATAATGAACTGTTCCTTTAAGATTAATATTTTATATACCTATTTGGTAAATGTTTTTACATCATAATGTGTCTGTCTGTTTTATAGAGGCACTTGATAAGAATGACCTAACGTCAAGATGATACTAGGGTTGCCACCTTTCCACACCACTAACTCCGGGCAGGGGGGTTCCATAAAGTTGCAGGGTGGAGCTATGACACATCAGTCTCAGAGAGCACTTTTGGCCGGGCAGCTCTTCTGAAAATCAAGCTGTTCAGATCAAAGCCAGACAGATGGCAACCATAGATGGTACAGGGAGAGCTGAAGACAGGGGATTTGGAGTTGTAATAGGATAAACCAATGCTTTCACCCACTACAAAAATAATAATAATAATGGCTTTAGTTCATTGGGTCTTTAAACAGGTAAAAAGCCATATCACCAAGGGCAAATAAAAGGCTTTTTTTAGTAGGTATAGAATCCGTTATCCGGAAACCTGTTATCCAGAATGCTCTCCCATAGACTCCATTTTACCTAAATAATCCAATTTTTTTTCTCTGTAATAATAAAACAGTACAGTGTACTTGATCCAAACTAAGATACAATTAATCCTTATTGGAATCAGCCTATTGGGTTAATTTAATGTTTTCATTATTTTGTAGTAGGCTTGAGGATCCAAATTACGGAGAGATCTGTTACAGTGGCATAACTAGCTATTACTGGGCCCCACAGCAAATTATGTTTCAGACCCCCAAAATGTCTAGAGGCCGACCTGTTTTACCAATATTAGTTGAAATTATAAATGAATTAGGGCCTCATGGGACCCCTATACCTCCTGGGCCCCCTGCAGCCGCAGGGTTTGCTTCCTCTATAGTTAAGCACCTGATCCATTATCCAGAAAACCCCAGGTCCCGAGCATTCTGGATAACAGGTCCCATACCTGTACCTGTAATCTAGGGCTAGCTACATAATCTTTATTCACTATGGAATATCACATTTATCTCACACCTATCTCAGTCCCTGCAATTAGTGTCCATTCATTGGCTATTTGCCAGAGTATTGAAATATTCTTTCATGTTACCCGTCATGAGAAAGAGAAGTCCAGCCACATGCTGTGTGAGGCTCTCTTCCCAGAAAAAGCTGATTGCTGCCACAATGCATCCACACAGGAGAACAGCTGCCGCCATGCCCAGGAATCCTGCCGTAATTCTTCTTAAATCTGTGTAACCAGAGATATAAATACAACATTTGAATTGCTTCCCCAATCCAAGGGGAAATGTAATAAAAATTGCAAAGAGAAAAATGATTGGCACAAATAAGAATAAAAAATCACATTTTATGATGTAATATTCTTCATTAGACTGTTATTGCATTGCAAATTTTAATTGTGCATTGTTCACTTAAAGGAAAACTATACCCCCAAAATGAACACTTAAAGGAAAACTATACCCCCAAAATGAATACTTAAGCAACAGATAGTTTATATCAAATTGAATGACATATTAAAGAATCTTACCAAACTGGAATATATATTTACATAAATATTGCCCTTTTACATCTCTTGCCTTGAACCACCATTTCGTGACTCTATCTGTGCTGCCTCAGAGATCACCTGACCAGAAATACTACAACACTAACTGTAACAGGAAGAAGTGAGGAAGCAAAAGGCAGAACTCTGTCTGTTAATTGGCTCATGTGACCTTACATGTGGTTTGTATGTGTGCACAGTGAATCTTACGATCTCAGGGGGCGGCCCTTATTTTTTAAAATGGCAATTTTCTATTTATGATTACCCAATGGCACATACTATTAAAAAAGTATATTATTATGATAATGGTTCATTTACATGAAGCAGGGTTTTACACATGAGCTGTTTTACTCAGTATCTTTTAATAGAGACCTACATTGTTTGAGGGGTATAGTTTTCCTTTAAGCAACAGATAGTTCATATCATATAAAGTGGCATATTAAAGAATCTTACCAAACTGGAAAATATATTTAAGTAAATATTGCCCTTTTACATCTCTTGCCTTGAGCCACCATTTCGTGATGGTCTGTGTGCTGCCTCAGAGATCACCTGACCATAAATACTTCAACTCTAACTGTAACAGGAAGAAGTGTGGAAGCAAAAGACACAACTCTGTCTGTTAATTGGCTCATGTGACCTAACATGGTATGGTTTGCTGGTATGTTTGTGAGTACAGTGAATCCTACGATCCCAGGGGGCGGCCCTTATTTTTTAAAATGGCAATTTTCTATTTATGATTACCCAATGGCACATACTACTAGAAAAGTATATTATTATGAAAATGGTTTATTTACATGAAGCAGGGTTTTACATATGAGCTGTTTTATGCAATATCTTTTTATAGAGACCTACATTGTTTGGGGGGTATAGTTTTCCTTTAAAGGATCTGGCCACACAGGCAGATTCGGGAGATTAGTTGCCAGGCGATAAATCTCCTCTTCTTGGTGGCAACTAATCTCCCCGATCTGCCTTCCCCTGCCTTCCTCTGGCTAAAATGAAAATTGCCTGGGGGCAGGCACTCAGAGTGATTCGTTTTCCGAAGTCGCCCATAATTGCCTCATGAGGAAACTTCGAGTGACTTTGGAAAACAAAGTGCTCCGAGTGCCTGCCACGAAGAAGAGGAGATTTGTCGCCTGGCGACCAATCTCCCCGACTCTGCCCGTGTGGCCATACCCTTAAGAAGTATTTGAAGGTGGAGTAAACTTTTGGAGCAGACATAACTTTTTCATTAAGAAGTTTTATTACATACAATCCACTCTGGTGCAAACTATAAAATTCAGGGACACACCAAATCCAAGATTCTGCATTTTTAGCAGGATTCGGCTGAATCTAAGTCCCTGGCCGAACTGAATCCTAACACTCAAGCTAGCATTTTGGCACTGAAATCAGCATGATCCAGGTGTGTATAATTGGACACTTCTCACTAGTCAAATTGCCCCATGTGCCATGGGCTAAGGGCTCTTACTGACGAGCGGTTGAAGCTGCGCTCCCCTGCATTACATTTTTCTGAGTTCAGCCGCAGGGGAGCGCAGGAATAGATGCATTAAGCTTTTTTCAATGGGGCATGCAGCATGTTGCGTCTCAACCTGCGTTCGGCGCCTACACGAGCCTGTGTGAGTACAGCCCCATTGAAAAAAGCTTAATGCATCTATTCCTGCTTTCCCCTGTGGCTGAACGCAGAAAAACAGAACGCAGGGGAGCGCAGCTTCAACCGCTCGTCAGTAAGAGCCCTAAAGCTGTCTAAATAAGAGAATAATTGGCCCCTGGATCAACAAAAGAACTACAAGGGCAGAACCACTTAAGTAGCTGAATGTAGTCCTTGCCTGATGCATCTCAGCATCCTGACTGATATCTGATAAAGACACAATTACATATCAATTGATGAAAGCACAGGTTTGGGCCTTTTACACATAAACAGTTGAACAGTCTAGAGACATGCCAGTCAATATTGGCCAATGTTCATACGTCTTAACAAAAGCTTAATGGCCATGAAATAAGTTTGATCTACATTATGTTACGTTGGGTATTTTTGTTACAATAGGTTGGATATTACATTAATTAAATCATTTCCTCTTTTTAATTGGATCCCCAGCATTCCTACAATACTGACTGCCCTGACATTTATTCCCGACCTTCTCAGTCAGTTATATTGCAGCCTTAAGACCCTGCATGTCCCTGCGTAGCCACTTGGCTGCTGTATCTGATTCAAATGATTGATGTTTCTTTGTAATTTGCTTTATGAAAAACCATGAAGACAAGTCTTTAAGGGAAGAATGTGCTAAAATGTCATTAATATTTCTGCATTTTGCAACAAATGAACCATGCCAACAATGGCAACTTTACACTACTTCTTCCACCATTTTTCTGACATAAATAATTTTACACAATATGATAAATAGGCTCCTAAACGTGACACAATCTATTACTGCTCAAACCTCAAAGACCATCAAAGACACCATCCCATGAAGGCAATGTAAGCACTGTTATTGTCCAAAGGAAAATGAAGGAAACTATACAGTAAAGCCTCCTTATAAAAGTATATATGGAACTGATACAATTCTAAGGTTATTCACCAATTTCCCCACTAGGGTGCTTAGTAAGTAAGGAAACATATAAGATTGGCCACTTTTGATATAGACTGAACATTCAATTAATGTAGTAATCTATCCCAGATACTAGTCAGTGGGCACATAGCCAAAGTGGATGCTGGTGTTTCTTTTAGAGCCAGTCTGATAGTTATCTGAACCCTTTACTGAGGATCAATACTATATCTGCCTGAATATCGTGCGGCTGAGCCCTGGCTGCTACAATGTATTGTGCTCCATCTACAGTATACTGTGTATTGTTCTCCAGCTAATCTATGTATTGAGCTCCAGCTATACTGTGTATTGTGCTCCAGCTATATTGTATATTGAACTCCAGCTATACATTGTATTGTGATCAGGGCAGCCATCAGGGGGGGACAGGGGGGAGAGTTGTAGGGGGCCCGAGGGTAAGGGGGGCCCGGCCACACCACACTTACTTGATTAGCTGGGCCCTCCATATTTCTGAGAGCTGCTGACTTTGGGAAGGCATGGATGTTTAAGGGGCCCTGGCCACCAATTTTCTTATAATGTGTGTGGGGGGGGGTGCTGGCCACCATTTTTTTTTCTCATGTTGGGTCCTAGCCACCAATATATTTAATGGGGGGGGCTCTGGCCACAAAAGTTTTTTTATGGGGGGGGGCCCTGACCACCAATATCTTTTTATTTTTTATTAACATGTGGGAACCCTAGCCACCAATAGTTGTTTTATTTTTTTACTGTGGGGTGGCGAGGGCGGACTTGTAGGTGGGGCTCGCGGTGGGCTCAGCCCAGGGGGCCCAGAAAATTTTGTCGTATGGGGCCCTGCGATTTCTGATGGCGGTCCTGATTGTGATTAAGCTATCCCATATATATGTTCTCCAGCTGTACTGTGCAATGTGCTCCAGCTGTACTGTATATTGCATTCCAGCTATACGATGTATTCCGCTCCAGCTACACTTTGTATTGAGCTCCAACTGTACTACTGTATATAATGCACACCAGATATACAGTGTATTGTGCTCAAGCTATACCATGTAAGGTGCTCCAGCTATACTATGCATTGTGCTGCAGCTACACTTTGTATTGCACTCCAACTGTACAATGTAGCACCATGAGCACTCTCAGTCTGACTTGCTTGTAGATCAGTTTCATAAAGAGCATCACTGATGAGAAAGTCGGAGAGCAAAGGAAAAGTCACCCTATTGACATTAAAGGAGAATTTAACCCCCAACTAATAAAACCCCTACCCTCCATACCCCCCTTCCTGCTTCCCCCCACACAAGTGTTAACACTTATAAATGCCTCTAATCCTGTAATTACCCCTCATTGCAGAGTCATTGCAGCAGAGCTCACGGGCGCCATCTTGCAGCGATTCAGTAATCTTTGGGTCTTCTTCCTTTTGGCAATTTCTCAACACTTTCTGCTCCCACTGCGCATAACCAAAGTGCTGAAGATGGCCCCCGTGAGCTTCCTTGCGTTGACTCTGTAACGAGGGGTAATTACAGGATTAGGGGCATTTACAGGTGTTAACACCTGTGCGTGGGCAGCAGAAAGGGGAGCTATGGAGGGTAGGGGTCGTTATTATTTGGGGGGGGGTGAATTCCCCTTTAAGCTGCAGTTTGATTGGCTCTGTATTTCAGAACACTTCTCTGTTACAGGCTGTGTATCAATTCTGAGATAGGAAGCTTGTTTATCTCAACACTTATCTAATTAAAAGACCTGATTTATTGAAATACTCTTTCTTAGAAATTGTTCGCTTCAAAAATCAATGTGCCTGGGGATTGCCAGTCTAACAATTAATAGAGAATTCTGTGCAGGTGCCTATAAAAGTATTCCATTTCAGTATTGTTCTTTATGCACTTTCATGACGTAGCGCAGGCAAAGCATTCAATGTGTATTAAATCTGTGATCACTTTCACCTAAGACTAGGCCCTAAAGGGGCTGTAAACACAATATATCATTCTAAGCAAACGTTCAATATACATAAATTATATATGTTATTTGTAAATGTAATTGCCATTGGAGCAGTATTGCTGTATCTTGTTATCGCTATTTTCTGTATTAACACTAAGATATAAAAAACTGAAATATGAATAGGCGAGGACCTGAATAAAAAGATGAGTAATTAAAAGTAGCCATAACAATACATTTGTAGCCTTACAAAGCATTTGTTTTAGATGGGGTCAGTGACCCCCATTTGAAAGCTGGAAGAAGTCAGAAAAAGGCAAATAACTCAAAAACTACAAGAAAGAAAAAATGAAGGTCATCAAGCTTATCTGCTATCTTCTGTGTAACCTGAGCCTTTTCTCCTTTGAATGGCTGACCCCATTGCTACACAGCAGCTTATTTATATAAACTATAGTAGTGTTTCTGAAGCAAACACACCAGTTTTACCAGCGCAGGGCAACACTGTTTGTATTTTTATTACTTTAAAACGCTTTCATTTTTTGACGTTACTGTTCCTTTAAGATATGAAGATCCAAATTACAGAAAGAATCTTTTTTGGAAAACTCCAGATCTCGAGCATTCGGGATAACAGGTCCCATACCTGTAATATAATGAATGTGAAACACAGCACCGCCTGCTGGTCAATTTAACTCACTGGCAACACTCAGCTGAAAATTGATTTACTGAGAATATAGACATCTTGTGATGTTGCTCTGCTTACAGAATGAGGTGTCCTTGGTCAGTTCTAATCAGAGACACCAAAAGGCAAAATAATTAATACCAATTGCAAAAGTGCTTAGAGGAGTGCTCTGAATAATATTGCATACATGTATTATGAGGATTTATATTTTATTTAAAGGTTCAGGCACAACAGAATAGTAAAGATTTGGCCGATACTGAAACTTGTTTAAAGTGCTGAGCTTTAGCCAAATCTGCTTATAACAGAGATGTTCTAATCTTCTCATGTACATTGTGTTCCAGTAGACACAACTATTTTGGTCAGCTATTCAAACATCGAATGTATACTGTTACTGCCACTTTAACAATGTCTGCTGCTGACATGCAACTTTTGGAAGATTAAAAACCTCATTCTGGCATATTAAACTCCTTATACATAACAGCATCAAACAACATAAAGTCCTTCTGTCATCCTTCAAATCAAACAAAATGTATTAGCAAGGGAAAATGTTCTCAGATCTTGCAGGCACTTACATGATGTCACAGGTCGGCACTTGCATATACAGGTATTTAGAGCATGTTTGATGGACTGGATCAAAGAGATGAGCATGGGGAGAGGATCTTTGATTTGCTGCAGCATTTCCCAGGTTAGCATTACATTTCCATAGTTATAGGAGAGCTGTGCTTACTTCTTGTGCACAATACCATCATGGAAATTAATGGTAAGTTAATGAAAAAACAAAAATATTGATTTTTGCCTCTAAATGTTATATGTGGTAATACAGATTAAACACTTGGTTTGTAAATTATCTCTTTAAAGGAGAATTCAACCCCCAACTATTAAAACCCCTACACTCCCGCTTCCGCCCACACAGGTGATAACTCCAGTAATTGCCCCCTATCCTGTAATTACTCACTTTCGCCACATGCGCAGTTGAAGTTCAACTGTGCATGCACCAATAGGGCGTTTACTTTCCAAATCCGAAGAGAAGAAAATGGCGCTTGTGTGCTTACTCTGCAACCAGGGGTAATTACAGGATTTGGGGCAATAACTGGAGTTATCACTTGTGGGAGCAAAGAGGGGTGACTATGTAGGGTCGGGGTAGTGGGTTTTATTATATGGGGGGTTAGTTCTCCTTTAAGGGTTTTTTCATGGATTACACTTTCAACCTCTGACATTGAAGGTTCTCAAAGTCTTCTCTTAATTCAGAATAGTGTGTGTGTTATATCCAGTGACGGGCAGAATGGGTATCAGTGGATCCCCAGAAACACCTACATCCTCAATGTACACTCTTCTGTCCCAAAGATTGTAGATTTTCTGGGCATCTTCCCTTGGCATAAACAATTATTTAATTTATCCCTAGAGATAAGATGCTGCCCATTTCCTCAAGAAAGACTGTATCAGCATCAAATATCTCCCACTGTATAGAAACTTCAATGCTAAAAATTCAACCTTCGCAAAAAATAGAACTTCTTTTATTGAATGTAATTCAATGTCCCTTTTCTGCCCCGGGCAATACATGGATACAAGTTTTATATTTCCAGCAGCATCTCGTGATATTTGAGTGCCACCTGCCAGTTTCAGAGAAGCTCCTTTAAAAAGTTGTCTCATATTTCCTACATTGGGCAAGTTGGTCATTTCCCTACTCAAATGCATCTCCCTTTCAACTGCTCCATGACGCCATTTGATTGGTACAACTTACGTAAAAGGTGCCACTCATCTTGCTGAATTGCCCTGGTCAAGTTGAATGGGATATTCCGCAGGCGAATAGGCTGAGAGAAGTGATACTTGATGGCTGTGCATTTCTGAGCAATTCCTACAATAAAATAAAAGAGAAAGCAACTGAGCCAGGGGTTCTGAGTACAAAAACAAGACATTATAGTTCAGGCCTATATTTGCTCCCAGTTAGACATGCAGCTTGAATTGATTGACACTGATTAATTAATACTTCACAAAAAAACGAGCAACGTGAATGGCTGTAATAACAGGATGTCAAATGCTTTTTATAGATGTACAAGCAGCAGCCAAGTGTGTGTTGTGTTTGTCTAATGATAGAAAAAGCCTCTGCTGTTATTACTGCCTGCTCACAAATATATCTTGTATCTCAGCAATAGGACAGGAAAGCACATCGTTTAGCGATCACGGGTTTTACTCCCTTTATTTAATGACACTCCATATTTTCTATGAAGATCTGATTTATCCAGATCGTGATATTTATGGTATTTATTAGAATTAAGTCAAAGGCAACTTAACATTTACAGTTTTTTCCTTGAAACCGTTTCACCACTCATTCAAGAGGACTGCTACCATTGAATCTGAAACTTTTAAAATATGATTTATAAGATAGATAATATGATGTATAATATGGACCGTATCTAGTAAAATCAAATCAAAGGCATCTGGACATTTACAGTTTTCCTTGAAACCGTTTCACCACTCATCCTAGTGGCTTCTTCAGTTCAACTGAAGTGGTAGGTAATTCCCCGGCATTTAAACCCTTGAGGGTAGTGAAGTCACAGACATCCAATTACTAGTGATGGGCGAATTTATTCGGCAGGCGCGAATTCGCAGTGAATTACCTTGTTTCGCAGTTGGCGAATAAATTTGCGAAATTGCCGCTAAAAGTTGCCAACGTCAATTCTAGGTGCCCATTGACTTTAACGGGTGTTGGAAATGGTCGACAGCGTCAGAATTGAGGCCGGCGTCAAAATTCACGTATCGCTAATTTTTGGGGGTTTTGCGAATTTCATGGGAAATTCATGAATTTTTGGCGAAGCGAAACTAGAAAAATTCGCCCATCGCTACCAATCACAATGGTTCCATTGAACTTCAGTAAGGTGTTGGCTGATGTGTCAAAGTGTGATCCAGTCACAATGGTACCATGATTTTCATTGATGAAACTGCTGGCAGAGTGAAAGAAACATGACATTCCTGTGATTTTTAAGCCCAACAACACACTGAGACAGAAGTTGGCGCGCCCTAAAGACCCAACACCAACAGTAATGTGGTTTATGCTGTCCAATGTAGTGAAGAGAGGCTCAGATCTGTACATTGGAGAGACAAAACAACTGCTTTTTAAGAGAATGACCCAACATAGAAGGGCTAACTCCTCAGGACTAGACTCGACAGTCTATCTACATCTCAAGGAAAAGGGACACTCTTTTGAGGACAGCAATGTGCACATTTTGGGTAGAGAGGACATGTGGTTTGAAAGAGGTGTGAAAGAGGCCATTTATGCCAAATATGTATTTGAGAGGCCATGTATGCCCCAAATATTCCTTTAATAGTACCACAATATATTTCTGGCAAGAGCCCTATTGCTTGCCTCTGCCAATACATTTTAAATATACTTAATAATCATCAACAGCAAAAATAAATTGTACTGTACTGTTGGATGGACACCTTCCTGAAATATCGGACTGATAATCCATTCAGAGAGATTCCATGAAAGTAGGTGAGCGAATCCATTGTCATGTCCAACTGGCCATGCAGTCAAACAATGCAGTATGCCCAGGGCCGCCATCAGGGTTTTGTGTCTAAGGGGGGGTCCGGACATGCTTCACTTACTTGATTAGCCGGGCCCCCCTGCTTTCAGCGCGCTGCACAAAATATGGCACAGTAGCACCGTGCACTGAAGCTTTTCTCCTATTAAGATTTCCTGTACCCTCATTGGTCCATTAAGAATAAGTCCCGGTAAATCTGCATGGGATTGGATCCCCTTATCCAATCCCAATAGCCCCTGATCACCAATGGCTTTTTATAACTCGTGGGGGATGGCCCAGGCCATCAATTTTTTTTTTACTTGTAAGGGGGGCCCTGCCACCAATGTTTTTTTTAAAAAACCCCGGGGGTCCTGAACATTTTGTTGTACGGGGCCCCGTTATTTCTAATGGTGGCCCTGAGTATGCCATCATACCACACTCACAATTTAAACACAACAGAAGGGCTATAGTATCTTTTAAATCAATCAGTCTTATATGTGTACTATATACACACATATGATTAAGTGTTATGAGCTAATAGACACAGTAGGAAGGAGGCCCCTTATGTCTAGAGCTTACAATCTAAGCAGGTTGGTAGTTTATGGAAACAAATAGAAGGGTAATAAATAGCGCTGTTGCCAGTGGTTTTAGTACTGTTCCATAAGTGGCAAGACTAGACCAGATATTTTGCTCAGACCCCAAGAGGTAGGATCTAAGATGTTTTCTTTCAAAGAGGCAGATGAAAAGTTCCTTCAAGGATGGAATTCCATATGTGGAGAACAAGAAGAAAGGTTTAAAGGAAATGTAAACCTATAAAGATAAAACTGTATAGATGTTATATAAGCTTTATCATACTGAAATAAGAAACTTTCTAAATATATAAATTGAAAATTCTATACTATTTCTGAAATACATCTTCACTCTCCTGCTCTCACCATCTGTCGCTCTTCATTCTCTCTTCATACAGATTCAATCTGAGTTTGATTGACAGATTTAATATATCTTTAAGGAGGGTTCCCTTTCTTAGCAAATGTATTAAAGCTAACTCATATAACTTATTCCAGTGCAAACAAAATCGAATAAAAGAACTGGCTTTGGCACAAATCCTTCACGTAGAGAGAGATGATATTTCTGGTGATGTTAAATGAGTGAGCTCTAATACATGGTTTAAGTAAAAGGAGCCTCCCCAAAGGGATATATTAGACTTAATTGTCTGACACCCAACTCCTGCATGAAGAGAGACAGATGCTGAGAGGAGGATACTGAAGAATAACTCCATTATTTCAGAAATGGTACAGCATTTGTATTATTTCTGTATGTTAAAGCTTATATTGCATTTTCAATTACACTGTAGTTCCCCTTTAATAGAAAGGAATGTAAAACTGATAAGTGCTATTTTAAACACAATTTACATTTTGTTTTGGTAATTCCAAGGTATTAAAAAATAGGCTAATATAATGAATTCTGTGACAATAGCGCCACCTCCTGGTCAGTTTTTCAAGTGTGATCTGGTCAATGGAATGTGTCAGAAGAAGGACAGAGAACTGTTCTGATGTTGCTCTCTCTCTGGGAGCAACAATTTTCTTATGTCTTTCCTGAACACAGCCGGGGCAGAACAGTTCTGCTTCTTTCTTCTGTCCAGTAGGGGGCAGTAAGCACCCAATCTTCTCATTCTTTTTAAAACAGATATTAGTTGTGTGGGATTTTTCACAATTTTTCTGGTTAAAGGGATACTGTCATGGGAAAAAAAATTTTTTTCAAAATGAATCAGTTAATAGTGCTGCTCCAGCAGAATTCTGCACTGGAATCCATTTCACAAAAGAGCAAACAGATTTTTTTATATTCAATTTTGAAATCTGACATGGGGCTAGACATATTGTCAATTTCCCAGCTGCCCCAAGTCATGTGACTTGTGCTCTGATAAACTTCAATCACTCTTTACTGCTGTACTGCAAGTTAGAGTGATATCACCCCCCTCCCTTTTTCCCCCCAGCAGCCAAACAAAAGAACAATGGGAAGGTAACCAGAAAACAGCTCCCTAACACAAGATAACAGCTGCCTGGTAGATCTAAGAACAACACTCAATAGTAAAAACCCATGTCCCACTGAGACACAGTCAGTTACATTGAGAAGGAAAAACAGCAGCCTGCCAGAAAGCATTTCTCTCCTAAAGTGCAGGCACAAGTCACATGACCAGGGGCAGCTGGGAAATTGACAAAATGTCTAGCCCCTTGTCAGATTTCAAAATTGAATATAAAAAAATCTGTTTGCTCTTTTGAGAAATGGATTTCAGTGCAGAAGTCTGCTGGAGTAGCACTATTAACTGATGCGTTTTGAAAAAAACATGTTTTCCGATGACAGGATCCCTTTAAATCGTTAGTCTAAATGTCAGTAACTGTCTAAATAAATGAAAATGTATTTTTGGTTTATTTGGGATAATCTAGCAGAAAAGGTTGGACTGTATCTATGTTATAATCGCTGAGGGTATCTGAATATACTTTCAAATATTAAAGGAGAAGTTCACATTCCATTCTAAATTTTAGTCTGATGTAAAGTGTTACTTTAAGGGGGTTATTTGTCAAAGGTTGAATTTTTGAGCTTTCTGACTCGAATGGAAAAAACTCGAATCAGTGATTGGAGTTGAACAACCCGAAGACTCAAATTAATCAAGTTTCCGTGGGAAAAACTCGAATCGCTCAAATGAATCTAGTCTTTGAGTGAAACCCACCAAAAACGAAAATCATCATGAAGGCTATTAACAACTTCAAATGGTTTAAGGGACCTCTGCCTTTGACTTCTACATGAACTTCACTTTAGCTGGTGTATTTTTGTATTCAAGCGATTTCCAGGGTCAGGGTATAATAAATCTCTAAAATTTTAGTTGTTTTTATCCTTGAAAAATTTGAGTTTTGTTTAACCTAAAAATTCGAGTTTTGACTGAAAAGTGCCCTTGAAAACGAAACATTTTCAGGTTAACTACAACTCGACCTTTAATAAATCTGCCCCTAAGGCTGGAACTACACGGTGTGCGTCCTTCCGATCCAACGCAATGAGAGGAAGCGCAGGCGTCATGTCGGATGCGCCAAATCCAATGTAAGTAATACAAATGTCGCATCTACAAACTGATTGCATCCGACACGACAGTTGAATGAAGACGTAACGTGCAGCATTCGCATCCGACAGTTGTGTCGGATGCAATCAGTTTATGTAGATGCGACATTTGTATTACTTGCACTTCCTCTCATCGCTTTGGATCGGAAAGAAGCACACCCAGGGTCGGACTGGGGGACCACCAGGGCTGCTGCCCCAGGGCCCCCCTCCAGACCCCACTGCATGCGCGCGGCACCGTGGTTGTGCGTATGCGTGCGTATAAAATATTTTTCCCGCAACCTCTGACAAAGGGGGTCGCAGCATTGAGCAACATGTAGGTGTCGACCTTGGACCAGGAGGGCCCACAAGAGCCGGTGGCCCAGCAGGTTTTTTCCCCGGTGCCCCGCTGGCCCAGTCCGACCCTGTGCGCACCATGTAGTTCCAGCCTAAGACAACTGCCAATTGGGACTTACACTGATATCTGGTTGATAAGGTTTTACTTACCCTAGCAACACAGCAAGTGATATGTATGCTGAGCCGGCTGGTTGAGCACTTCTGCGCATGCGTGAAAAACTGCTTCTGCGCATGTGCAAAAAAACGCTTCAGCGTATGCGCGAATTGACGCATGCATAAACAGATGGGACAGTGGGTGGTCGGCAGAGAAGGGACCAGACTAGGGATAGGCGTAAGTACGTGCCTACTCTGCCTACCCCTAGTTCTGGCCTTGTATGTGTGTATGTATATATTTATTTGTATAGCGCTCCTTGAGGGCAAAGCACTGTACAGCAATATGATATGAATGACAGATTGAAAGATGAATAGGGCAGGGAATCTAGAGTTTGTCTCACACTGACTCAGAATACACCCATTGACCTCCATGCATTTTGCATGAAAAAAAAAAAACTGCGAAGAAAAGCCATTGGTTTCAATGTATTTGGTGTGAAAAAAACCCACCAGTTTTTCCCATGCAGCCAGAAGCACTTCAATGAGACAAATGATCACATAAAAACTCTATTAAAAAAATTGGAGCTGAATTAGGAGAAAAGTTTTTTCTCCCCAAATTGAATTTTGCCCATACGTATTCACATGATTAACCATAAAATAATGTTTTCTCATAAAATTGGATTTGGCCCATTATGAAATATACAGACAATGGGGCAGATTTACTAAAGGACGAAGTGGCTAACGCTAGCGGCTTTTCGGCAGAAATCACATCTGCATGGACTTTACCAATTCACCAAGTCACTAGCGTTCATTCGCACTCTATCGCCAGGCGACTTTTCGCTCAGGCGAATGGTCGTTACTCCGCAAATTCACTAAAGTGCGGATTTTACTGAACATTACCTCTTTCGCCAGAGTTGATTTCGCCACTTCAGACCAGACAAACTGCTAAAATGAAGCTAGATCTTCCTCAATCTTATGTCACTTACATCATATCCAATGCATTAAAAAAATGTATTAAAGTTGAAAAACCGCTGGCGACTCTTCCTTTTTTAAGTGGGGTTGCCTGCAAAAGTCCTGACTTGAACCTTTTTGGGTTAACATTTTTCCCAGACATTTACAGTGGGCTCATGTCTATGGCATTAGAGGATCTCTATTGTCTTTATTAAGGTTCCTTGGACATTTGTAATAAAAAGTGGCCACTTCAAGCATTTGCAAAAAATTATTTTTACTCTATATTCATGCTGTTAAAAAAGTAATTTATTATATCACAGTAAAATACATAGCATTTCCCCTCATGGAGCCCATTTCAAGCATTTGCACCAACATCTCTAATAAAGACGTCCATACAACTTCAATGTACCCGCCCTATTCAAATTGACCTAAGCGTAAGATCACTAGCGACATTTCGCTAGGCATAAATGAACGCTAGCAAATCTTCGGTATGAAATGCTAGCACTGAAGAAGTATCGCTAGCGAAAAGTCGCCAGAGTTCAGCACCCAGGATGCAACTTTGGTGAATTAGCGTAGTGGTAACAAATTTGCGCCTGGTGGTGCGAAGCGGTCGCTGGCGACAATTTGCCCTTTAGTAAATCTGCTCCATAGAATCCACCTGTCAATACAGATTTATTTTGCACCCTGCCCAGCAGATCAATGATCAGACCATAACCACCACAACCATCACTTCATGGTTAACTAATAGCCCGTAATCCTTTTAAATGAAGCAGAAACATTAACCCAGCACAGATGACTAATAGGGGAATGTGGATCCTGTCTAGGTTCCTGCATTCACTGAACTGGACAGGGTCACATGATTAAGTAAACCTTCCCATTAATCGTATTATTTCCATGAATCTCATTACTCATGAAAGAGCTTCTCAGACACAGTAAAAATAAAGTAAATGTGATGAGATAGTTATAAATCTGGCAACAATTATTATTTAAACATGATGTTGAATGAAATAAATGTTTTTATTGCTTATAGCTGAGTGACTGTTCATTATCAAAGTCAAGCGTTTTATTTGGAGGACAAAGATTCCACTTATTTATACACACATAATTATCTCATGGGGTAGTCCTCCAGCATATTTCAGCTGCCAAAGAAACAGCCCACACTAATTCTGTCACCATCATGATATAAATATGAAAATAATCGGTGGATACAGTTGGTTCTCAGTCTTAAAGGGCTTGTTCCCCTTTTAACTTTAAGTATGATGTAGAGAGTGATATTCTGAGACAATTTGTAATTGGTTTTCATTTTTTATTATATAGTAAGACATAGTAAGTAAGTTTCATATCCATGATTCAGTTTGGTATTTTTCAGCAGGATTTGGATTCAGCCGAACTGGCTGAACTGAATCTGAATCCTTAAAATCATGTGAATTTTTTGTAACAAAACAGCAAACTGATTTTTTTCTCTCCCCCACCCCACAAATTTGGGTTCGGATTCAGTTCAGTATTCGGCCAAATCTTTCACGAAGGATTTGGGGGTTCAGCCAAATCCAAAATAGTCTATTTAGTGCATCCCTAAATAGAATACACAATTCTAAGCAACTTTTCAATTGGACTTCATTTTTTGTTCTATAGTATATATTATTTGCCTTCTTTTACTGACTCTTTCCAGCTTTCAAATGGGGGTCACTGACCCCATCTTAAAAACAAATGCTCTGTAAGGCTACACGTTTATTGTTATTGCTACTTTTTATTACTTTTCTTTCTATTCAGGCTTCTCCTATTCATATTCCATTCCTATTCGTATTCATATTCCACTCTTATTCAAATTCCTATTTATATTCCAGTCTCTTATTCAAATCAATGCATGGTTGCTGGGGTAATTTGGACCTTAGCAACCAGATTGGTGAGATTGCAAAATGTAGAGCTACTGAATAAAAAAAACAAAATAACTCAAAATCCACAAAAAAATACAAATGTAAACTAATAGCAAATTGTCTCAGAATATCAAGCTCTACGTGATGCTAAACTTTCATTTAAAGGTGAACAACCCATTTATGGTTTGAGTGCTGTTGCCCATAGAGAAGAATCAGAAATGTGTTTTTTAATTAGAAAATTAAAGCAAACTGCTGCTTCTCTATTTAAGATATCTCTACCAAATGAGACCCCCTTTATACAGCAATGGAATACATTATTTTAAGTAAACAGATAAAACCAATAAAAATACAGAAAAGCAGCAAAAACGAGGTCAAAGCGACCAACTGTGAGCCACACAAGCAAGGAGTTTCTCTGGACTCCACATCCAGCCTGTAAATAGAACTGAACTAAACGATAACAGTCTGTAATGTTTTCTTGAAGTGCTCTGGTTTGGATCTGCTACAAATGACCCAAATGTGCATTTTGCCCAGATTTATACAGCGCGCACCGCTTTCCTAAACGATTGTAAAAGGTAGATGTCAGCTCACAGCTGGTTTATTGCTAAGCAATAGCAGCCACTTGAACTGATATGAGCTGTGGGAGCTGAGAGGTAGATATATATCAAGTCCCAAAGGAAGCTTGGCTCTGTTATTAGACTGCTGAAGAAAACCTCTCTCTCTCCTGCCTCCCTGCTATTAATGTTACACTTCTCCTAAAGATAGAGAGGGACAAGTAGGAATGAAGGCCCCAAGCTTGGCAATAAAACAACAGTATATGACAGGAGGTGTCACACTGAGAAACACTTCTGAACGAGCCATAATAAGATGTTAAAGGATTTTTATGGAGTGTTATACATTGGATACCTAAAAGGACAAGGAAGGACAATTGGTTGGTGGCAATATGTCTGGCAGTGTATTATATAATCTTTTTTTTTGTGCAGAGGAACATCGGCCTGGTGAAAAAAAACATATTGCTACCCCTAGTGTATTAACCTTTCCTTGTCCTTAAAGAAGCTTAAAGCTAAACAAAGAAGTAGGGGAGAAATGCTGCACATTACGGGCCGATTTATTAAACCGCGACTGTTTTGGGTTGGGCTTTTTGACACCAAAAAAAAGGTTGCTGGAAAAAAAGAGTGACTTTTCTGGGATTATGAGACAAAACTGTGACAATTCTGAATTTGAAAATACTCCAGCTAAAGACCAGTCATTTAGAAATCAACGGCAGATGTCCCTTTTACAACTGGAAGATCTTTCTTTGATTCATGGATTTAGAGGTTTTCGACAATATGAAAAAGTCGTAGTTATTGTGCGACAAGTTGACAAAGTTGTGATTTTCTCAACTTTTCTACGACCCATTTGTGCTTTCAGTTCGGATCTAATTTCATGACATTGGTGGTTTTTAGAGAAAATGGGTTTACTCATGGTATCAAAAAACACTAAAATCAGGGTTGTAATGCTCAATTCAACTTTTCTCTATCTCTAAAGAGCCAGCAACTTTTTATAATTATATATAATTATAATGCAAAATAACTGTTCAATGAGCATCTCATCTGGGGACAGATTTACTAAAGAGCGAAGTGGCTAGTGATAGTGATACAGCATTGATTATTCGCGACCAGCATTGCCACCCACAGGGACCTTGCCAATTCACTAACAGGTGCAAATGCCAATTCGTTAGCAAACCAGACCGTCGCTAGCGCAATTTCGGATCCAATCGCCAGTCATATTTTCGCTCCGGCGAAAGGGCGCTACTCCATAAATTCACTAAAGTTTGGATTTTACTGAACGTTACCTCTTTCGCCAGCGTTGACTTTGCCACTTCAGACCAGGCGAAGTGCTAAAAACAAGCTAGATCTTCCTCAATCTTCTCTCACTTACATCATATCCTGTCTGCCGAAAATGCATTAAAGTTCCAAAAACGCTTTTTTGGGTAACCGGTTTTCTCCAGACACTTCATAACATATGGAACATTCATTTTACAGTGGGCTCATGTGTAGGGCATTGTATTAATCCTCTTGTCTTTATTAAGCTTCCCTGAGCATTTGTAATAATGTTTGCACCAACATTTATATCAAAGACCTCCATACAACTATAAATTACCCAACGTATTCAAATTGACCTAAGCGCAAGATCACTAGCAAATTTTTGCTAGGCCCAAACAGACGCTAGCGCATCTTCGCTATGAAATGCACGCACTGCCAAAGTAACGCTAGTGAAAAGTCGCCAGCGTTCGGCGCACAGGGAGCAACTTCACTTATTAGTGAATTAGTGTAGTGGTAGTGAATTTGCAGCTGGCGAAGTGTTGCAATGTGTGCGAATCGGTCGCTGGCGACAAATCACCCTGATCCGTGTAAATCTGACTCTAAATTCTTTGGCCCTACAACTGGAGATGCCCTTTAGACCTGTTCTTGATTACAGATAGAAGAGGTTACCTCGTTAGCAGCAAATGTGGGAGCAGAATCATAAGCTAAATGCATGAAGGGGCAAGTGGGGACTTGTAAGGGCATACACACCATAAGAAGCTAGTAACTCCACAATAGATGTATAATTTACTTACTGTACATTTTACAAAGAGGAAATTCAGCAAGATCATTGGCACTGCAACGTTTGCAGCCCCTCTATTTGCACCTGGAGTTTCATTTCTGGGGTTAAGATTTTATCCATTTTTTTAAATGAGATGTAGGTTGCGTTAGGCTCAATGTAGATGTTCAAAACATGCAGTGGCAAGAATGAAGTGTGATTTAACTGGCACACCACACACAGTATGCCCTGTACTTTGCGTCTGTTCAAGGTAAGTGTAATGTATCGGTTCCATTGCACCGGAACACATTGCTCTATGTACAAAGAGCCTTATGCATCAACCAGGTATAACTAGCAATTCTGAGCTTGGAACTAGTATAGAATAGCATGTTTAGGTATAAGTACGTTTGTGAACGGGATTTTGTGAACGGGATGAATCAAAACAGAGTCCGTATAGTGTACATTGAGGATGACTAATGCAAGGGCTCATGTTGTCTTACTGCAAATGCAAAACAGTCAGCTAAAAACCTAGACCCTCATATTTATTTAAAAGAACATATATGAAAAAATGTATGTTTTTCTGTCATTACTGCAGTGCAGATGATCTCGCCATGTAATTACATTCACAGAATAAATGTATGAATTCCGCTCCTTAACTGATTGTAAGAAATCGTCATGAATATTGTATGGTAGTTGTAAAATTCACAAAGGAAATTTCTTTTTGAATTATTAACTTAAAATTTCATATGAAAAGACAAAGTTGCTCTATTTGAGTTCACAGATTGGAGTAATCATTTCATGAATATCTTAGTTATTCAATGATTTAATTATAATGATAGACAGCCATTTAGGATGATTAGTTATTAATGTGTGCCCAGCTGTATGTGATTTGGAAGCCTGACCAAAAGGAATTGATCAAATATGTAAGAATTTATTAGGGGTGTAACTACAGAGGAAGCAGACCCTGGGGTTGCAGGGGGGGGGGCAGGAGTGTAAGGGGCCAAATAAAGTCCTAATTAATGAGTGATTTCAATATATCTTGGTAGAATAAGTCAACTTACCAATATTTTGGGGCCCTAAAGTTATTTTGATGTGAGGCACAGAAACATCTAGTTATGCCACTGGAATTTATTACTATAATTTCTTGGTGCTGTCATTATGTCCTCCGTGCAAATTGCCCTTCCTTTTCTTTATTGTGCTTTTGTTGTGATGTACTTGCCCAGATCATCTCTGTGGTTGGTCTCCTGCACATCAGCCTGGTTTCTGACCTTCCTAGTTCCCTACAGCCTGCCTATACCTAACCTACATTTCTGCTTTTCAACTGTCTGCTATGCTCCCAATGTGATTTAGCCATGCTTGTTTTGTAAGCCCAGCTGCTTATTAGCTCCAGTTTGAGTATCTGAGTTGCTGGAGTTCTTGGAATCCTGCACTTCCATCATTTTGCAGGAACCATGTGTCTGAGGTCTCCTCCTGAGGCGAGTTTGAAGATAATTTCACTATGCTCCAAGCTCAATTTTTGGGGGGATCCACAATCCCAACTGAATCAGGAGCATTAGGTAGAATGGAATTGGATGCTATGCAGTTTTCTTCTTTTATTATGTCTTTCTTTCTCAAAATGTAAGTGACCAAATCTGTCTTTTCTATATAAGCTTCTTCTATAGTAAAAGTTGGATTAGATATTGTGCTTTTCCAATACACATCTAATAGAAATATGTTGTCCCCTTTCTTGACAGTCCCTTACAAGAAAAATTGATTATATACCTTGTTTTGTGTTCCACCACTCTCCAGCAAGATAAATGGCTGGGAATTACCTGTGTATGTTACCTGTCATGTTTAAAAACACATTATGTGCCATTTATCATATACTACAGAGAAAGTTGACTTTCAGATAAGTTAACTGAAAGCCACAGTTGCAGCTAATCTCCGAGGAACAAGCTTTGAAGCAGTAGCTCAGTAATACAAAGCACCCACTGCTCTTTCAGAGACTAACGCTTGTATATAGCACCATTAATTGTAGTTTCTCCCATTACATTTGCTATTTACTGTACCTTATTTTCCTATACTTTAGCAATTGAATATTTATACAAGGTCATTTGACTAATTGATATTACAAATTAAATAGACAGCTAAGTATACTACTTAAAGGGGAAGTAAAGTCTAAAATAAAATAAGGCTAAAAATGCTGTATTTTGTACACTAAACATAAACATGAACTTACTGCACCACAAGCCTAATTAAACAAATGATTTATGCTTTCAAAGTTGGCCACAGGGGGTCACCATATTGTAACTTTTTTAAACATCTTTGCAAGACTAAGACTACGCACATTCTCAGTGTGGTCTGAGCTGCTTAGGGATCGTCAAAAATGATCAAAACAGCACAAGTCAAATAATATCTGCCAGAAGCCGATACAGCAAGACTGATTAATAATCAGAATATGCAGACTGCACTGGGTCCTGTGTTGTCATGTATTCTAATGTGGGTTTTACAGTTGTTGTATTATTTATCCAAACTTTCTCCAACTCCGCAGAACCAGTGGCCGCAGCAAAATAATCCTCCAAATAGAATCCCAGTTTATCTGTTTAAATCTGGCTCCATGATCTTTGTCCCTGCTGCTGGAGTTGGAAACAGTAAAGGGGATGTAAAGGCAAAAATTAAATTCAATACAAATCTCTCACAGTCACCAACTGCTCTACAGGGAGACAAACAAAGCTGCTTGAGTTCTGCATGGCTGGGAAGTAAGGCGGGGGCTCCCTCTGCTGTTCATAAGTATGACTGTTTCCCTGCAGAGCAGTTAGGGACCGTCAATTTCTATCCACAGCATACAGTCAGGTTTCTTATAAAAACAGAACACATATTTTTTAATTAAATTATATTGGAGATAGGTTTCTTTTTCATTAAAGAAAGTAAAAATTGGATTTATTTTTTTGTCTTTACATTCCCTTTAAGGTTAGTTCTAATTTGCACTTTAAACTGCTATACTGTGCATGTACCTCTCCAAAAAAAGTTCCCCAGGACGGTAACGCCTCAAATCTTACTCATTTTACAAGTTGCTTGAATTTTAAATGGGTTAGTATATGTGTAGTTAAGGGCCGCTATACCGAAAATGTTATGCTAATTTATTTTTACTAGGGATGCACCGATTCCAGGATTCGGTTCGGGATTCGGCCAGGATTCTGCCTTTTTCCGCAGGATTCGGATTCGGCCGAATCCTTGTGTCAGGCCGAACCGAATCCAAATCCTAATTTGCATATGTAAATTAGGGGTAGGTATGGAAATAACGTGACTTTTCTTCACAAAAGAAGAATTTATTCCACGTTTTCCTTTCCTACCCTAAATTTGCGTATGCAAATTAGGGTTCGGATTCGATTCGGTATTTGGAATCCCAAATAGTGGATTCGGCGCATCCCTAATATTTACTATGTTGGCATAGATGGATAGTATCTTTCTATATAGACTTAAAGGGGTGGATCACTTTTATGTTAACTTTTAGTAAAAAACTATAAATAATGGAAAATGAAAACCAATTGCAAATTGTCTCTGAATATCACTCTCTTCATCATACTACATCTACATACTCAAAGGTGAACAACCCAAAAAAGCCCCCCCCCAGAAGGCTGATGTCCTTGCATTGCTAATTGAAATGATTGTCGATTAGTGCATTGCTGAGTGTATATCCCTGTGGGTGCATTATATTTCATGCATTCTGCAACTTTCGAGTGATAGATGGAGGCATGCACTATAAAGAATGGATTTTTAATGATTATTTTTAATATAAGAATATCTATACCTTTTGCCCAAATAATTTTTTATATTAACATTTAACGCCATAGTCTCTGATTTAGCTTATGGTAGTAAAGCACAAATGTACTAAGGTTGTAGCAAAGATCTGCTAATAGCTAGCATTTGATTTGCTTCTTCTGTAAGAGAAAATGCAGGTGATGTTGGTCACTGAATCCACTTACTTTTTTGGGGTAATTTTTTGGAGGTGAACCGATTCGCACACCTCACACTACTTTGCCAAGTGCAAATTCTCTACCACTACCCTAATATGCAAAGTTGCATCCTAGACGCAGAACGGTGGCAACTTTTCGCTAGCGTTACTTCGGCAGTGCAAGCATTTCACAGCGAAGATGCTCTAGCGTTCATTTGTGCCTAGCGAAAATTCACTAGTGATCTTGCGCATAGTTCAATTTGAATAGGGCAGGTACATCAAAGTTGTATGGACGTCTTTATTAGAGAAATTGGTGCAAATGCTTGAAGTTGCCACTTTTTATTAAAAATGTCCAAGGAACCTTAATAAAGACAAAAGAGTTAATATTATTCCCTACACATGAGCCCACTGTAAAATGAATGTTCCATATGTTCCATGTGTCCTCAAATTTCTGGAGAAAAATGTTAAGCCAAAAAAAGTTTAAGCTAGGACTTGGAAGGCAATTCTGTTTAAAAAAAAGGAAAAGTCACCAGCGTTTTTTTTAAACTTTAGTGCATTTTCGGCAGACAGGATATGATGTAATTGATCAACAACCATTCACCTGAACGAAAAGTCGCCTGGCGACAGAGTGCAAATGAACGCTAGCGACTGTCCCATTCGCTAGAGAATTGTCGTCTGCTCCTGTTAGTGAATTGATGATGTCCCTGCAGATTGGATTTCTAGTGAATTTTCGCTAGCGACGGCTACTTCGCCCATTAGTGAATCTACTCATTAGAATAGGGCCGTCTCCTGCTCATTCAGGAAGGCTGATATTGTCCACATCTTTGAATCTGCCCAGCACCAAAGCATAGGGTTGACACCAACCTGTAGATTTCATATTTCTTTTTATAATGACCCAGTCTTGCTTTAATAACATCTTACATCCAGTGGCAGATAATTGATTAGTGTTGGCAATGGTGAAATCTTATCTAGATCCTTATACCAATTATGATACTGAGTCAGCTGGTTTCATTACACCTATCACTGATTGCCCTGGATATGTCAGAGTTACATTCATTACCAAGGAGAAGAGCTATAGGTCATGCTAATAGGCTGACCCAGTCAATGTTTCTGGTGTGGTACTGTGCATCAGACATGACTACATATGCAAAAATTCCTGATTCCCCTTTGTATTTATTATAGAGAAGATATGCCCTGTAAAACCATATTTATCTAATCTTAAAGTGTGGTAGGCAAATACATTAAATATGCTGCTTTATTTGAGTCCCCTGAGCGCCTCTGAGTTCTTCAGAAAGAGCCGAATGAATGATTGATTGGATTTTTCATAACCTTTACCCAGAATCCAACACAAGACGTGAAGTTTGTGCTCTTCAGAATAGCTTGGTTGTGCTTTGTACACAGATTGTTCTGGCAAAATCTCAATCACTGGGGAAAATGTCACTTATCAAGGAAGGAATGAGCCTCTACAAAAAGAGCCGCCAGCTCTCCCTGCACTTATTTTAAATAATTTAAATGGTTTTCTGCAGCCAATTCAACATATTTCTCCTAATCGAAGCCTGCAGTTCAAAAAGTTCATTGCTGGTCATTGTGTCGGTCTGAGTAACAGCCTAAAAAAGAGAATATGACTGCAAGGTTGAAAGAGATAGGAGAGTGAAGCAGGATGCCAAGTGAATAGATTAGATTTAAGGGCTCTTTAGGCCACAGCAGAAGACTTGGTACAGTCATTGTTTGACATCATTAGCACACACACAATGCATAGCTTGCCCTTCAGCAGAGCAATACCTAAAATGAATTTGTATTCAGAATATTAAAATGTACTCTGCTGTTTCAACTGCCACTGCATTAACCCATTTTAACTGCTTGATGGTGTGAAATGTCAGCAATCCATTTTGCTCATTAGGGAGTTACGTGAAGAAGAAGAGCTATTCAAGGAAACTGTATGTACCATTTGTCACATTCCCTAACACAGTTACAACCCCAGTCTTGCCACAAAGATGATTGTTGTTTTATTCAACTCTTTCTCCAGATAATGGTAATAAATGGTGTAAAGGTGTATGTACAAAAACAAGGATTTGTATTTTTATCCTTTTGCTAGATTTGCGCTGAAGCAATACGATCTCCCTCCATGCATAGGGCTGTCTTTTTTTTATAGGGAAAATACCGGACGTGGCAGATCCACAAGGGTGTTGATTATAATGTCAAGGGTCAGAGATTGCCATCACACTGAATTTTTGAAGGGGTTTGGTAAATATCTGGGGGCAGATTGGAGGAGGGCCAGGGTTGGATTGTTACAAATTTCCTGGAAAATACATTGCAAGTAAATATGTAATACTAGTCCTGGCTGGTACAGTAGTTTACTGGCTAAGCCTGTGAAATAGCAGATAGGCAATCCTATCCATGCTCAATTAGACTAGAGTCCTGCAGCAGGTATGGTACCCAATGAATACCCTCGAATCAGTTAGAAAAAACACCATCCTGAATGGCCCATAGGTACCTATCTGGGAGGTTGCAGGCAGCTTTAAAACTTAATAAAACTGAAAAAAAAGCAGAGCTCCCCAGTGTTCGTGTCACTTTGTGACATCACTTTCTGTCCCAATGCTGTCCTGTCCTGAAATACAGACGTACTTCCATTTTCCCAAAACATTTTGGGGCAAATTCACTAAACGCGAAGTGTCTAACGCTAGCGTGAATACGCCAGCGTAGTGCATTTTCGTTAATTCGCTGATTCACTAACGGACACTGGCGTAAATTCACTAGTGTTACTTCGCACCCTTACGCCTGGCGAATTTGCGCAAATTATTCTGAACGCTAACTTTTACGCCAGACTTCCTTCGCCAAAAAAAGTTAAAAAACTTTTCTAAGTCCCAAAAAACGCTGGCTTTTTTCATTTTTTATGGGTGATAGGCTGAAAAAGATCGAACATTTTTTTGGGGCTCCCCTCCTTCCCCCCTACATTTCCTAACTCATGGCAACTTAACTATACAGTGGGCATATGTGTAGGGCAAAATAAAAAATTTATTTGCTGTTTTGAAGGTTTCCCAGGCATTTGTAGTGCTGCTACATACCCCTCCATTGTAACTTGAATTTGGCGCCGTATGCAAATTAACAGCGCTAGTGTAACTTCGCTTTGCTTGGCGAATTAACGCCATCGGAACTTCGTTGCTTTGCATAGCGCTGGCGAAAATACGCCTGGCTGAAATAATAAGCATGAAGCCTTCATAGAACATAGAAAACAACTCCAGGTGTAGAAAATGCCAATCAGGAAACCTCTTATGAAGAAGATCAGAGGGGGGGGCGGCATATATTTGTGCTTATTGCAACAGAACTTGTGCTTGGGACTGATCAGATTCATGGTAGGAACAAATAACTACCTTCAAACCTTACTTGCAAGGAACCATCATGACAATTAATTATACCAGCAGAGTTGATATCTGAAAGGGTATCTGACCTCCAGAAACAAAAAAAAGGCGTAATATTAGGACAAAGACATTGAACTGTGCACCTGCACATTTTACTGGCACATCAATCCAGATAGGATAATGGTTTTAACTCTAAAACCAGATGGAAACCTTGTTACCTTACTCATTCTTCCAGGAAACTTTTGTTTAAGCAATTGCTTGGTGTAGGGCTACACGGGATGCCATGCTCTGAGAAAGGGCAGGGTTATTACATTTAATCTTAAAAATTTGAATAACACGAGGCCTGCTTTGTGGAAACTGCATCATTGGTAGAAGTGACATCACACGGGTGCACAGGCCTTTCCTAAAGCCAAAGATTTCATGCTGCACATACTCACATCACTCCCGCTGGCATCACTGAAATGTTCTGAGCATACACTCATCAGATTTTTACCGGAAACAATCCTAAATCATGGAAAACCATCAGAAATCTGGGGAATGCTTAAAAGTGAGGTGAGACTGAGGGACACAGATCTGGGATGTTTTCTTTTGTTTTACTGAAATAATAATAATGTAAATTGTTGAAGAACCTAATGAATATTTAGTAAAATGGAAACATATATATATATTGCACATTTTCATTAATGTGTGTTTGCTATGACTTGGTAGAGACTTGGATATGTTTTGGGTCTAACATCTCAGATAGTGATTTACAATAAGACAAAAGGCTCTGATTTCAAACCAGCACAAGCCGGAATGATGAAACCAGATATGCTGCCAATTTCCACACAGTGCCAAGCCTCTATTATGCAGCACAGATTCCCTCAGTTTGTATTTTACAGGGGGAGGTTAAAGTGGCAATATATTAGGAAATCACCCAAACAAATTACTTCAAATTAATAATATTTTTTATAAAAAAGGATTTACAACATTGGGTAATGTTGACATTGAATGAGAGGCAAAGATCCCTCTCCAAATTGGAGAAGAGCAGTGATGTTTTATGACAAATTATTGGAGTGTTGGCTGCAGTAAATAGTGTGAGGTGCTCTTTTAAGAGAAAAAGATCATTTCATTTTAAAAAATATAATTATTTGATTACAATGGGAGATGGCCTCCCTGTAATTTGGAACTTTCTGTATACTGACTTGTTTTCTGTAAAACAACATTGCTTCTGTATAGTTTGTCTTCATGAACTGAGATGCACATTTTAGCCCATAGAACATTACGTTACCAGCTGTAGCAGGGCCAAAACTAGGGTTAGGCAGAAGAGGCATGTGCCTAGGGAGCAATGCTGGTGGGGCTCTAGGCACATACCTCTTGCCTGCATACTCCTAGTCCAGGCGTTAAAATCCCTTCAGTACTGCCCACTCCTTAATGTTCTCCAATGCTCCTTCATCTCTCCACCCCCACCCAGATGTCATCACGTATGGGGTGGATCAAGGTTGTCTAGGCCTGGCCTGGCACTAGTTATGGGTTGTGTTTTATTACATTGTCATATAGTAGCTGAGGTTACAAATACAAATAAAAGTCCTTCAAATTCAAACTTTTCTTCAAGTTTCTCCACACACAGCCCTGTACTCATGATGAGCAGACAAAGGTAAGGCACAATGGATTATATCTCCAGTGTGAGATAATGAACACAGCCAGACCCCAAACAGAAGTGCTTTTTAAATGATCACTTAGGGCCATAATTCTCTACCCTTAGTGGTTTTGTACTTGTGTCTGGGGGGTGTAAATTATACAGTATTTAATTTTTTTCAATACATTGATTTGTATTATTATTTGCAGACCACCCATTAATGACAAATGGTTGTGAAGTTAAAGACAACAATAGTTTGAGGTGGTCTTCAGGGAACCCTCCCTGACCTCTTCCTCAGAATTCTCTTCCTCTCAGAGAGTAAGGACCCCTCTTCTACTGAATTCCTTATCATGGCTTTCCAAAAAAAAAGCATTGCTTATAAACTCTCTCTCATATTAACATAGCCTTTCATCCCTCTGGACTTCACTACATATGTTCTCTTGCCTCTCATACTTTCATGACCTGCTCCTCCCCTCCTCTCAGAGCAACCGCTTGGTCAGGTGCCTCACTACTACTGCTGTTTCCACCTTAAAACTTACTCTTGCTGCTCCTTACATTTGGAATGCCATCCCAGAACTTCTCTAGAGAATCCTCCCTCTGTCTCTTCAGAAATAAACTCAAAGACTCCCTCTTGGGACACTCACATAACACCTGACCCAGTTCTGGAACTTATTATATTGCAGTGTCAACCACTGTAACCTGCAGCATTTAATATCCTCCTATTAACTGTATGTCTGTAAATTACCCACCCACTTCCCACTCTACGGGGCAGGGACCTCCCCCAGGATCAGACTGGTGGGCCCCTGGGCCTTTGTGGGCCCTGCTGACCCAGACCCGCTCGCCATGGCTGTCTGAAATTGCGTGTTGCCATAAGAAGGTACACTTGGCAGGGGGAAGGGGACGGCAAAGGTTGTGGCTCGGCAGGGGGTCTGTGGGGGTGGAGGTGAGGTGGCGTGCTCCAGATGTGGAAAGCTTGGTGGGTACGAACCCCCCTCCATCCTCTTGTCTCTTAGCTCTGGGAAATTTTCATGCAACTGTACTTTATATTTATTTGTCTCTATTATTGTATTGACCCCGTTTGTTCTTTTAATGTATTGTTCTGTGTTTTTAATGTATCCAGTGCTGCATAGTAGCACTATAAATAATATACATGCATACAATAAAGAAATGGAGGTGGTGCCTGAAACTTGCAACTGGTGTGGTCTCAAACATCTTAAAGTGTATTGGGACTTATTAAGCTCTCCCTCAAATAATCATGACTGTGCTGTGCCTTGAATTTGTGTTTATTTGGGCAAGAAACTTGAAACTCGGTTTTACTATATCAAAGCCTCTTTATATAGGTAGTGCAGATGTTTAGAGAAATGTGCCATCTTCACAAAATGCTTCAGTTCTAGAGATCTACTTTAACAGAATTCAATTTGGAGTAGACTTTTACATTTTTGGTTCATAGGAGAGAATGGTTTATACTGTTCAAACCTGGAAAGCATTCATTAGTAGAAACAAAAATGTAAAATGTTTTCATAAATTAAAAAAGTCATGCCCGCCTTTAGTTTCTGGCTAAAAATCAGTGGGTAAATGCCCTGAGTGGCCAAAGTTAGCAATGACCACAATGCGGGGATCAGTAATCTCTAGTTGCAATTTAGCGAGAGTCATGGCAACAGTTCAGAAGCCGTTTTCCTCTACGGGGATTTAGCAGGAATGTTTTAATATAAGATGTGATCCCAGGAAGTGTTGTTAGGCTTTGATCATAATCCTCTCAGCCACTACTTTTCATACTAACTGCCCAACTATCTCAGCTATCTAAATCCAATTTCTGATCACAAATTATGTTTTTATTGCCTTAGACTGCATTTAGGAAAGTGAATATTGGATAGATCTAATCACAAGAGAGTAGCAGCAGTTTTGGAAATGTATTAATACAGAAATCTCTTCTGCAATGAGAACTTACTTTGGCAAATATACTACATATAACAGTCGAAATATATAAATCTTTTTCTTCTCTCAGTTTTGCAGGGTGACATGGCACTAGCAATCTCTCTGGTTGTCTGTCTGTCAGGAATATGGTCATTCATGCTAGAGCCTCATGGGCAATCAAGGTACAGTGAGTGAGTTTAAGCACCTGGAGCAGAAAGCATAGTTAAGACGCCATGTTGTCAGAAATAACCTATATGGGATAAATTACCCAGGGTACTCAGATGCTCATTTGTTAAACCTACTCTCATTTGTGATTTAACTCCATTTGAAAATGTGTTGTCTGTCCCCAGATTGTGTACAGTATACACTATACAGCAGATACAGTATGTGTTTCGCAATTACATTAAAGGTAATGTCAATGCCAAAAATAGTTTTTGCCTAATAAAAAAAATATAATTCTAAGAAACTTTGCAATATACATAGATTTCAAATTTTCTATTGTTTTTAAGCTATTTGTTCGTGTATTGCTATTGAAAGCAGTGTTTGTCTGGGCTTGTCTATTGTCTATTGTCTGCCCTGGTGGCTCAGACTGTTGATAAAATGTAAAATAAGCCAGCTGATTAAGGGCAGAGACATACGGTCAGATTCGGGGAAATTGGTTGCCCAGCGACAAATCTCCTCTCCTTCATGGTAACTAATCTCCCGAACTGCCTTCCCCTGCCTTCCCGTCGGCTAGAATGTAAATCGTTGGCTGAATGGCACCCGGAACGCTTCGTTTTCCGAAGTCACCCAAACTTGCCTCACAAGGAAACTTCGGGCAACTTTGGAAAACGAAGTGCTCGGAGTGCCATCCCGCCGGCGATTTACATTCTAGCCTGCGGGAAGGCAGGGGAATGCAGTACAGGAGATTAGTAACCCCAAAGAAGAGGAGATTTGTCGCCTGGCTGACTAATCGCCCCAAATCTGACCGTGTGTCTCTGCCCTAATAGACCTGTCTTTGCTGGGGAACCAAGACTTTTGCAAAACTGTTTAAAAAAGTAACAACCAGGAGTATATTGGAAAGTTGCTTAGAATTATGGTTTATGGTTTCTTATTTAAGAAAAAACCTTGAATCGGCGAGTTCAAGGTTTACAAACTCAAATTGATCGAGTTTTCTGAGGAAAAAAACCTGAAACCTATTGAATTGATTGAGTTTTCGAGAGAAACCCATTGAACATCATGAAGGCTATTAACATCTTCAAATGGTTCAAGGGACCTCTGCCATTGACTCCTACATGACCTCGACAGAGAGCTATTTCCAGGGTCGGAGTATAATAAATCTCGAAAAATTCCATTTTTTTTTTAACCTGAAAATTTTTTTACTCAAAAATAACCTTTTTTTACGGAAAACACAATTCGAACCTTAATAAAACTGCCGCTAAGCCTCACCTTAAATGTAAAATAATAAATGACAGAACATAAGCCACAGAATTCCTGCATTACTTCTGAACAAATAAATATGCATAATGCATTATGGAAAGAAGCTCTGTAACTGTAACAAATCAAAATCTTAAAAAGCAATTCCCACGCGAGTGTTACGCTCAGTTGTCGACATCAGTCTGGTCTGTCGCTTACTAATTGCAGTGCGGGGTATTAAATAGATTGTCATGAGCGCCATGTGATTTTAGGCCAATCAATATGGAAAGTGTTGGCCAGATGGATTTAGCTCAGTGTCGAACACTGCGATCACAAGTTGTACGTCAAAAAGGAAGGCTTCAATCCATGTACCACAAGGTGACTTTTTCTAGGTTTATGCCAAGTCAAACATCTAATTTTAGACACAATGGTCTATTTCTGTGACATCTCAAAATAAAATTGGAGGAAAATAAAGATCAAACTAAAACGCTGCTCTTTCTCCTCTACCAGCAACACAGAACACTCACACAGAAACACGCTTTTCCCAAGTAAAAGTAAATATATTTTGCTTAAAGGCCCCCTAATGCCACAATATACTAAACATCAGCTACACACTGCTTCTGCCATTGAGCTCATCATTGTAGACTTGTGACGAAAAAAGTGAAACATCATGATGTTGATTGAATTTGTACAATTTGCTTTCCCATTCTGCTCATGTTGTTTAATTCTAAGGAGATGAGGTAATGCTTCCACAATATTTGTCTAATTAGGCAATTGGATAAAATATATAGAAGCAAAAAAACAGGGAAAAAAGTCACCGAATTTATTTGTCTGTTTTTTTTTCTTTTATTTTAAAGGGGGTGCTTCCTCGTAAATACAATATGTTGGGGTGACGTCTTCCCTTTTATTTCATGCTGGTTCTCACAGTGGATGTAGCATCTATTTTCCTGATACCTTTTCCCAAGGCTATGTTTGTTGTCAAAAGAATGGTAGGGCTTCTTAATGGCACATGACTGGTATGGTATTAATAGTGACACAAGACTGGACATAAGACTAGTAGGATATTAATGATGGCACAAGACTGGTGGGATATTCATGATAGGCATGACTAACACTGTATGGCACATTCTGGTTGAGGGAATATAGATTAGGGAGCACTTTAGAGAGCAAACTTTTTTTCATTAAGCTCCATTAAGTCCAGGGCACAAGTCTTGGCTCAGTAAGGGCCTTCCGATAAATTTGTTTTTTAATTGCTATAGTGTACCTTCCTTCCAGAAAACACATGTGCACAATCCCTTATGTGTGTGTTTATTATAATATGTATTTATAACTAGTTATAAAAGACACTGTTCTATACTTGCCTACATTCCCAAATTTCCTCTAGTTAGAAGTTGCGGTAGTAAAACATTACAATGGACCAGTACCGTAACTAGACGGGGTGCAGGCCTTGGCCCGATCGCACCCCCTGCTCCCCCGGTAGTTCCGCCACTGCAATGGTCCTATTTGAGTTTACAAGAAGGGCTTTTTTCCTGATAATGGCATATTTCACTGGTTTAGTTCTAATAAATGAGCTGGAGTCGGAGTTTGTCTGCTCTAGCATAATCTGTCCAGTATTGTAGTGCCACATTATTTGAGCCAACAGATATCTGGATATCACTGCCTGCTGAGTATGACTCTGACATTTGCTTATATGACTGCAGCCATAGGCTCTCCCTTACAAAGTTTACCTTCTTTGAGAGTCTCCCACCTAACCTTAGGCACAGTTCACTTACTTTCACATCACACGTGGAACCAGAGTTTTCTAGGACATGCTCAGCTTTAAAAGGGTGATTCACTGACCCCATTTAAAAACAAATGCTCTGTAAGGCTACACATTAATAGTTATTGCTATTAATTTTTTTTTTTATTTCGATTCAGGCCTCTCCTTTTCATATTCCAGTCTCTTATTCAAATCAGTGCATGGTTGCTAGGGTTATTTGGATTATAGCAACTAGATTGCTGAAATTGCAAACTGGAGGGCTGCTGAAAAATAAGTGAGATAACTCAAAAACCACAAATATTACAAAATGAAAACCAATTGCACAGTATCAGAATATCACTCTCAACATCATACTAAAAGTTAATTTAAATGTGAACAACCCCTTTAATTTAGTGTACCGTACTGTTTATTTACATCACGTGACAAGCTGTGATTAAATAAAGGCAAGCAAAGGGAAAATGGCATATGTTTAGCAGTATAAAGTCAGTTTGTATTGTTAAGAAGCTTTATCAAATAAAGACTGTTTAACGCAAACAGACGAAGTGATACAGGGAGCTAGCAATCTTGCTACTCAACACACACAGCTGCCTCCTACTTCTCTATTCTTGGCTCATTATGTTTGAAGCTTGGTTCAGACAGCTCTTAATTAGATTTTGTTTTATCAGGTAGGGTGCTATGTGCTGCTTGGTCACCAATGTGGGTCTAACATGTGTGACCATATTCCTGATTTTTCCTGTTTACTAACTAAGAAGGCCAAATTATGCTGCACAATCAAATCCAGAAAAGAAAACAAAATATTATATTCCAGCTGTTATATGCGGTGCATTTGCTACAGTAATTTCATCTGAATTTCTCATTACAGTAGAACTCTCCATTGCTACATTATTAATATTACCTAAACTGCTTTAACTCTCTAGTGATTGCATCTGTCCTGTGTTCAGTGAGTTAAGTGCATCCTGAGGCATTTATAACATAACTTGTGAGCAGAAATTGGATTTCCATAGCTGAGATATTAGGGCAGTCAGGGATCATCCCACCTTATATAAAAAAAGATTTTGCTGAATCCCCATAAAGCTATATGGCGTCTGATTGACAGTACACAGGCCTAACGTCAGGGCAGGAACTAGGGGTAGCTGTGCCTGTTACTAGTCCAGTCCCCTCTCTGCTCTGTACTTATAGTTTAACCAATGCACATCGACCCACGCAGGTGCACAAGCAGTTATTCGCACATGCACACAATTGTTCATTCGCGAATGCTCACAATCGTTTATTCGCACAAGCATTTATTTGCGCATGCTTACGAGTGTCCAATGGATGTTCGCACGCATTTGATCGCCCAGTCGGCGCCGTGACTGCCCCAAGTTGCCTAGTTTGCCTGGCCCGGCTCTGCCTAGCGTATGTAATTAGGTTCTATAATATAGTTCACCTTTAAGATAACTTTTAGTATGTTATAGAATGGTTAACTCTAAGCAACTTTGCAATTACACAATATTTTATCTTTTTTATAGTTTTTGAATTATTTGCCTTTTTCTTCTGACTCTTTCCAGCTTTCAAATGGGGGTCACTGACCCCATATAAAACAAATGCTCTGTAAGGCTACAAATGTATTGTTATTGCTATTTTTTATTACTCATCTTTCTAGTCAGGTCCTCTTCTATTCATATTCCAGTCTATTATTCATTCAATGCATGGTTTCTAGGGTAATTTACACCCTAGCAACCAGATTGCTGAAATTGAAAACTGGAGACCTATTGCATAAAAACCTAATTAACTAAAAAAAAAACCATAAATATTATGAAAATTAAAATGAATTGCAAATAGTGTCAGAATATAAATCCCCACATAATACAAAAAAAATATTTAAAAGTGAACAACCTTTAAGCCTCACAGAGCAATACATTTTTGGTGTTGGTGATCCCCATTTAGGTTTTCAAAATTAAGATTATGTCGAGGCTCCGCGCAATGCCAGAGTTCCACAAGACAGAAGGTGGTAACCCTATCCCCATTCGAAAACTGAACAGTGGCAGAAGAAGAAAGCAAATCATTCAAAAACTATATAAAATAAAGACCAGTTGAAAAGTTGCTAACAATAGGACATTCTGTAACACATTAAAAGCAAATTTAAGACTGAATTATTACTCCTATAAATTACAAGCTCAAAGGCCACAAACTAATAGGTTAATACAACCCTGTTTCCAAAAAAGTTGGGACACTGTGAAAAATGTAAATTAAAAGAGAATCGGATGATATGCAAATCATTTAACTGTCCAGTGGTTTCACAATTAAAAATATTTAATTTTTATTGGAACTCATGCATGTTATGTTCTCTGGGCTAAAGAGAAGAATGACCATCTGGCTTGTATTCAGGCCGCAGTACAAAAGCCAGCATCCATGATGGTATAGTGCTTTAGTACACATGGTATGGGTAGCTTGCCCCTCCTTCAGGATGCCTATGCCTCTCTGACACTTCTGCCCTAACTGGCTTAGCCTTGGCTCTCAAGCCTCTACCTCCTCGTTGGGGTCTTAGCTACCTGTGCTAGCTATCTCTAAACTAGCTGAAGTACCTAGTACTAGTACTTCACACTGTGTCTACCTCTATCTACTTCTAGAGTGAAAAGAACCACGCCCTAGCTGTGTTTACCCTTTAAATTCCCTTCTGGCCCGCTAGTGGCTGGGGAAGGAATTGCACTAAACACCCAAAATTATTACCCTCTACTACCTTGTGGTGATACTTACACATTACACTTTCAATACCAAAATTTCCAAACAATTACAATTTTTCATTTTACACGATTCACACAACACTCGGCCACCCTCTTACAAAGATAACTGATTAATAATAATATAATACACAAGAGCTATGAATATCCTGTAAATCATATCCTTATAATCGGAGCTTAGTAGTGTAATATCACATGACTCACTGAAACTTGTGTATTATAATAAATAATGTATCCCCTGTTGTAAAATACGAGGATATTAGAAGTTTACCTCACCTGTATAATTTTTACTGAGTAACCTTAGCATTCCCATTAAGCACGAAAAGCTCACTATCATTTATAGACCTATATAATATTATTTATAGACCAAATAATGGGTAGAAATGTGAGCTAAATTGATCCACTGTTGATTTCAATGCAATAAAATTCTGATTAAATAATTGTATTAATCCCTGTTTTCACTGGGCAAAGTCAAAAGGACTAATCCTCATTTTTTAATGCTCCCATAAATCATTTGCAATTACATAAATACAGTAAGAGCAGTTTGATTACATGGGAAATTATTCTGAGTATGTTTTTTCAAACATAATACAAGGCTACCGGCATCAGTGATAAGGTATGCAAAGCAAAAAATCCAGAGAAATCCACTCAGCTAAATACAAACTGAAATGACTGCTGTAATTGCTTGTGACTATGGAAGAAGAATGAAGCAAGATATCATTAAATGCACCTTTTACTCCAATGATGTTTTCAGTAATATCTCTCTGTTGTTAAATGTTAAGCCTCAGCCAGAAGAAAATGCCTGATATTTATCAATGATTTCAAAAGAGTTTTCCACCTAAATTGCAGCCAATTATTTAACTAAATGGGATTTCTTGGCCGAGTGCTGCCTAGCTGGTGAGATAGGTTATCTGATGTTAGAGAAAAAAAAACACAGCCTGCAAACAAACCAATTATATTGTTGAATTGGTCTGAAAAAAAGAGGAATTATAGCTGAGAAACATCTATGTCTTAGAAAATGCAAAAGTAATTTCCAAAAGGAGAATACCAGTTTTAAAATAGTTCTTTTTATGTGTCAAAGTTTTACACAAAGATCCAGCAATTTCTATTGCCAGTCATGTATTACAGCAGGGGTCCCCAACCTTTTTTACCCATGAGCCACATTCAAATGTAAAAAGAGTTGGGGAGCAACCCAAGCATAGTACTCGGGTATCAAATAAGGGCTGTGATTGGCTCTTTGATAGCCTCTAAGTGGACTTGTGCAACCAAAACTTGCATCCAAGCTTGGAATTAAAGAACAAGCATCTGTTTGAGGTCACTGAGAGCCCAGGGGTTGGTGAGCAAAATGTGGCTCATGCGCCACTGGTTGGGGATCACTGCATTACAGCAAAGATCAAGAGGCCACCAAATGGTTCTTCAAGATGAGGGCAGAAAGCATGTAAAATGCTCTGCTTGGTGATGTCAATGTGTTGACTGATTCCATTAATGTCTTTAAGATGATAGCATTACATCCAGGGCTACAGTGATCTCAAGGTCTACAGTTAGTTTTGTGTATATAAATATATGTTTGTTTATTTGTATACTACATGTATGGGTGTTAATATATGTGTTTGAGTAATTATAAGGAATAATGCAGCCCACTGTAATAATTATTAATAACAATAATACTATGAGTGTGTGCCAGCAAGGTTTTATGCGTAATAGATCTTGCCAGACTAACTTAATTTCTTTTTATGAGAAGGTGAGCAGGGACCTCGATTCTGGGATGGCAGTGGATGTGATTTACTTAGACTTTGCTAAAGCATTTGATACAGTGCCACACAGAAGGTTACTGGTTAAGTTAAGGAATGTTGGCCTGGAACATAGTATTTGTACCTGGATAGAGAACTGGCTAAAAGATAGACTACAAAGAGTAGTGGTAAATGGAACATTTTCTAATTGGACCAGTGTTGTTAGTGGAGTACCGCAGGGTTCTGTACTAGGTCCCTTGCTTTTCAACTTGTTTATTAATGACCTGGAGGTGGCCATTGAAAGTACTGTTTCTATTTTTGCAGATGATACTAAATTGTGCAGAACTATAGGTTCCATGCAAGATGCTGCCACTTTGCAGAGTGATTTGTCTAAACTGGAAAACTGGGCAGCAAACTGGAAAATGAGGTTCAATGTTGATAAATGCAAGGTTATGCACTTTGGAAAAAATAATATAAATGCAAATAATACACTAAATGGCAGTGTGTTGGGGGTTTCCTTAACTGAGAAGGATCTAGGGTTTTTTGTAGATAATAAGTTGTCTATTTCTGAGTGTCATTCTGTGGCCACTAAAGCAAATACAGTTCTGGTAAAAAAAAAAGGGCATTAACTCAAGGGATGAAAACATAATTATGCCTCTTTATAGGTCCCTGGTCAGGCCTCATCTGGAGTATGCAGTTCAGTTTTGGACTCCAGTCCTTAAGAGGGATATAAATGAGCTTGAGAGAGTGCAGAGACTAAGTGCAACTAAATTGGTTAGAGGGATCTAATTGGTTAGAAGTCTTAAATTATGAGGGTAGACTGTCAAGGTTGGGGTTGTTTTATCTGAAAAAAAGGTGCCTGAGAGGGGACATGATTACACCTTACAAGTACATTAGAGGACATTATAGACAAATAGCAGGGGACCTTTTTACCCATAAAGAGGATCACCGTACCAGAGGCCACCCCTTTAGACTAGAAGAAAAAAACTTTTATTTGAAGCAACGTAGGGGGTTCTTCACAGTCAGGACAGTGAGGTTGTGGAATGCACTGCCGGGTGATGTTGTGATGGCTGATTCAGTTAATGCCTTTAAAAGTGACTTGGATGATTTCTTGGACAGACATAATATCAAAGGCTATTGTGTTACTAAATTCTATAGTTAGTATAGGTATGGGTATATAGAATTTATGTGAAAGTAGGGAGGGGTGTGTGTATGGATGCTGGGTTTCATTTGGAGGGGTTGAACTTGATGGACTTTGTCTTTTTTCAACCAAATTTAACTAAGTAACTATGTAAAATATAAGAATATCAGTGGTCTCCAAGGCATTCAATTACCATATAAAGGCAAAAATCAACAGACCAAGTGCTATTATATAGGTCATGGAACTACAAGGTGACATCTAATATTCTCTCCTCCCCTTGGTGATGTTGATGTGATGGTTGATTTCATTAATACATTTAAGACTAGCATTATAACCAGGGCTACAGTGGCTTCAAGATCTACAGTGTTATGTACAGTATGTAAATGTATGTTTGTGTAGTTGTGTGTGTGTGTGTATATGTATGTGTTTAATATAGGGAATAATGCACCCCCATCATTCCATACCATATTTGTATCATATAAAGGCACAAATCCTCAGGCCAAGTGCTTTTATATAACTCATGGAACTCCGAGGTGATGCCTGGCAAAGGGCATGTCATTTCTTATAATACACAAGATTAAGAGGTTCATGTGACACAAATAACATCACTAAGCACGTAGTTTTATGATATAACTTTGGATATATGTGGCTCTTGTGTATTATATATATATGTTTGGGTGTCATATATGTGTGTTTGTGTGTTAATATCCTACACCAACAGAAACAGTGGCTTTCAGACAGGATGAAAATAATTTGCCCACACTTCTTCCATCGTTAAACCTGTATTTGCTTAGGCACTGGAAGTTTTCAGAGACTGTAAAGCTTATTTGATCAGAGTCTAGATTAATAAGTTTTGCACTTGCATCATGAACCCTCAGATGATCGACAGTCACTCATTGTGCCATCTATATGTGCATTGCATATAAAATCGTCTTTTTAAAACATTTTAATGGGGAATATATTTTTTTACAGGTGATTTTCTTGTTTTGACATACCTACTCAACAATAAAACAACTCATTTACATCAGCAGGTTAAACAGGAGACTATGCCTCTTTTAGTGTTGTTATTAAAAGAAGGTGTATCATTAAATGCAACTGCCTGTGCTTTTGCTGGAAGATTTCTAGTTATTAGATCACTATATCTCTGAGCGGCACATACATTTATAATAGCTCCTCACAAGAAAGAGGGGTAGTCAGGCAGCTGCTCAGAGGGGTAGTCAGGCAGCTGCTCCCGTCTGGGAAGGACGGTGTTCATATAACTAGAACCTTGGCTTCTCTCCATGGTGCTGAAATATTAAAGCAACCAGCATTTATTTATATTCTCTTCTACCAAGTCCTCAGTGGAGATGAGGTGTGTTGCACTTTTCATTTTGAAAGGGGGAGCAGACTTCGAGAGCTTCACTTTACTAACTGAGCAAACTGCGTTCAACTGATGTCTTATGTGAAATGCGCTCAGGGATCATGACTATAGGTATAATGCAGCATAACAAGGGCTGGCTGTGAGCTGGATGTAGACATGTGATACTAAATAGCTTTGAGTGTACGCACAGTAAAATGGTGGATGCTTACTCTTCACATCTCTCAAGTTCTTTTTGCTAGAGATTCTTTGTAATGCGGGTTGCATTTATGATGTCTGAAGTGATATGCTTCCAAGAGGAGAGAAGTTCAGCAATACATTACTTTCCACAGTGGATATTTCAACACAAAGAACAACTCAGGACGTCATCTAATAAATCAATTTGATTTCTCTGGTGCTGCACTGCAAAACACTCTTTGAATACATTCTCACAACCTTTCTTAGAACCCAGGCCCAGGCCAAGACATTTCTTCTGATCGGTGCCTCCTAATCTCCTTTTTTAAAGATTCCCTTCTCTCCCTCTGCTTTATGCCAAGTCCCTCTTCATCTTACTTCAAAATTCACTTATTTTACAATGTAACCCATTAAAGCCCACATCTTTACAAGTCAATCAAATTACTTTATGTTTTCTCATTCTTAATAGATGCTAGGTGGCTTCTACTCATTGTTCCAACACTGCATGTAACATACTGTTGTCCATTCAAAAGGGCTAAAGTAGCAGTCATGGGAGTAAGATAATATTCCCTTTATCCAATATAGTGCTGTAAAATCATAATAGTGGCATTTAATTATAATATTTTGTGATGCTTCCTGGAAAAGCAAAGTCTTAACAACACTGGACTTGGGGTAATCATTAGGTTGTAACTGAGGAAAGGATATAATTTGCCTGATTTATAGCATGTATATCTACAGAGAGGGGCTTCAGTGAATGGGTGATTGCAGTAGGCACAGCTAAACATATCTTGGTTGCATAAAGACTCTCATTACATGTATTTAGGGCAGGGGTAACTTAATTATAACTCTTGGTGCACTAAGGATCTCTACATGTTCATCATTTGCTGGGAAGCAATGGTTGGTTCCCTCTGATCTAGCCAATGATTTTGTTTGTCAAAGTGTTCTGATGGTTTTTTTTGAAAGAAAACAGAACAATGACCACTGATTGTGGTAACAAGACCATGGTAAATGCCCAATCATTTTCTTTAATCATCGTTACTGCAAATGGTGCACAGTATGACTAATGTGCTAGGGAATTGAAATACAGTAGGCTCTATTGTAGGTTGGAAATCTTACCAGAATATAATGTATATTGATTGGACTGGTATAAGTATTTGATGGGCTTGTGTATTCCAATATTAGCTGTTTGCTCAGGCTAAGCCTTCTGCTGAACAATGGTATCTGTGCCTTTATTAGTTAAAGGGATCTTGTCATCGGAAAACATGTTTTTTTCAAAACACATCAGTTAATAGTGCTACTCCAGCAGAATTCTGCACTGAAATCCATTTCTCAAAAGAGCAAACAGATTTTTTTTATATTCAATTTTGAAATCTGACATGGGGCTAGACATATTGTCAATTTCCCAGCTGCCCCTGGTCATGTGACTTGTGCCTGCACTTTAGGAGAGAAATGCTTTCTGGCAGGCTGCTGTTTTTCCTTCTCAATGTAACTGAATGTGTCTCAGTGGGACATGGGTTTTTACTATTGAGTGTTGTTCTTAGATCTACCAGGCAGCTGTTATCTTGTGTTAGGGAGCTGCTATCTGGTTACCTTCCCATTGTTCTATTGTTTGACTACTGGGGGGGGGAAGGGAGGGGGGTTGAATCACTCCAACTTGCAGTACAGCAGTAAAGAGTGATTGAAGTTTATCAGAGCACAAGTCACATGACTTGGGGCAGCTGGGAAATTGACAATATGTCTAGCCCCATGTCAGATTTCAAAATTGAATATAAAAAAATCTGTTTGTTCTTTTGAGAAATGGATTTCAGTGCAGAATTCTGCTGGAGCAGCACTATTAACTGATTAATTTTGAAAAAAAATGTTTTTCCCATGACAGTATCCCTGTATCCCATTTGTGCAGCTAAATTGCCTCTAGATTCATACGTTCAGCAGTCAGGTCCGATAACCTAAGTACAGGTAGCCAACTTAAGCAGCAGGAGCCCAGAAATGCTGGTAGCTCAAAGCAAAGAACAGGTTATATAACTGATATTTATGAAAAAGTGTTCTTAGTGATATTAGGCTTGTGCTCTCCAGCCTTCTTCCTAAACTGGGCTGACTTTATTAAATGATTTCTGTAAAGTAAAAAAGATATACCATTAAAGCTGCAAGAACTATTGTATATATGTATATATATGTAAGTTGATTTAAATTGCATAGATCAATACAAGCTTTCCTGTGAAACAGAAATGTTGCAGGTGGCTGCTGTATAATAATAGAAACCGCACTGTTCAATGTCTTTTTACTTCTAAAGCAAAGTTAAGGTGGCCATACACGGGCAGATAAAGCTGCCGATATCGGTCGTTTGGACCAATTTGACAGCTTATCTGCCCGTGTATGGGGGCTTCCGACGGGTCTTCCTGATCGATATCTGGCCACGATATCGATCGGGAAGGTTTGATTTTTAATCGACCGACCCATCGGAGCCCCTTGGCGTATCTTAATTAGATCGTTTGGCCATTAATCAATAATTTTTCTCGAAAAAAATCGAAGTGTCAAAACATTGCAACAAAGCATTGTGACAAAATTGAGCATCAATTTGTAGTGTATATTTATTGATGCTGCAAAAACTCGACTTTATAGCATTTCCGCTGCAAAAACTTTGCTTTTTTGGATTATTGGACAAAAACCTCGACTTTATCGGATTATCCAGCGCAGATCACGATGTCCAGAAACAACTTCAAAGACATCTGCCATTGAGTTATGCGTGACCTTGACAGGTTTGAGATGGGAGTATTTTTGGAATTGTATTTTTAGCAGCTTTGGGGCATACTAAATCTCTAAAAAACTCTGACCAGATAAAGTCGAAGTTTGATAAATGGGCGCTTAGTCTTTTCTTGAGGCAGTTCAATATTGTATGTTTGGATTTTAATACTGTGAAACCTGAACAAAAATCTGGCTATGTCACAGACCCCCCCAATCAAACATGACCCCACATGTCACTGCCCCCAATGTAATTGGTCCATGCCCTTGTCCACATGTTGTGAATAAAAAAACCTTGCAGCACAGTTTCTGCGGTTTTATGTTCCTGTTTGTCCACAACCTTAAAGATTTGGCTTGTCCACCCCCACTCCCTCTAGAATACTTGCCTGTATATAACCTAGAGCAGGGGTCCCCCTACCTTTTTTACTGATGAGTAGTGATGGGTGAATCTGGTGAAAATTAGCTAGAATGCATTGAAGTCTATGGACGTTGTTTTTGCAGTGAAACTTGGCTCATCACTTCTCATGAGCCACAAATGTAAAAAAAAAATGGGAGCAAAAACAAGCATTAAAAAAGTTCTTAGGGTGCCAAATAAGGGATGTGATTGGGTATTTGGTGGCCCCTATGTGAATTGGCAGCCTACAAGAGACTGTATTTGACAGGACACTATGTTTTCATGCAACCAAAACTTGATTCAAAAATAAGCACCTGCTTTGAGGCCACTGGGAGCAACATCCAAGGGGTTGGGAAGCAACATGTTGCTCTCAAGCCACTGGTTGGGGATCACTGCCCTAGAGTATAATTAGGTAAGCAACAAAGACCAGACACAGCAAATTGAAGCATAATAAACTTACAAAGAAATGTATCTTCAAAGGGCTTAACATATTTTGAAAATCAAATGATTCCTTAAATGAAAATTCAGGAAACCTGCATCCAACAGTAAATTGATTCAATTGATCACATCCAACTTTCTCTGTTCCTCTTGCAAATACAATGCAAACATGAACAAGTTTCTTTCAATATATATTGGGTGTTGCATAATATAATACAATGAGAGACTAATAAAGAGGACAAGTAAATTTATAGAAACAGAGCAGAAACTGTAAAGGTAAGACACAAAGATTAACATGCTCTGTATTGGTCTACAGAAAAGCCGGTGCTGATGAATCTCTGCTTGCATTTTGTATTAACAATTCAGAGGGATGATGGAATTGAACTCTGAGTCAAAGCGAAGACCCTGTCCTGTTTCTGTTGTATTTAGTCCCCATGTTATGATGCTTTATTTTGCAGACTGTTCTTGCCTACCAATTATCTTGTGAATGCTCTTGTTAACATTTCCCACATCTTGAATCCTGCTACATTGATAGATTAAGCTTGATTTGTGCCTTAGCCCCTAACAAAGGCATGTCATAAGGTTTGATGCTAGAATTATACTGGCAAGGAATAGGACAGTCTAGCTGGGTCTCAGCACACACATGACCTTTGGAGAAAAGAAACCCAAAGGGGACTATGTCTCAGTATATGTATCACTGGGTATGCCTCTGTCTCGTTGTGTTAATTCCTCTGGAATATTCTGTCTTCTTCCAGGAATCTGGGTCATTTAGTGTCTGTTTTAGTGTGTTAGTGTGTCTGTGTGAAAGCATACCCCTATGTCTTTGTGTGTTACTCTTGTCATTAGCAAATAGGAATAACACCAACTCCTTCCTACTGCTAACGCTCCGAAATCCTCTGTAATGGGCAAGGCAGTGGGCGTAAATGACATTTCTCTAACTGTCATATGACTGGACTGTTGCACGAGAAAATAGACAGGGACTGAAGATAGATAGGCACAGCAAGGAGAGATTATATACAGAATATATTTTTGCTGCATTTCTTTGTGTGCTTTAAATTGAGAACAGTTTCTGCAACTGAGACATGTGTAAGGAAAATACAAGCATAATATACGCTGAAACAGTTGGTATATTTCCGGTCTGAGATGTACCTTGCAGAGAATGTGCTAATCACCGGTATTGCCCAGCAATTAGATTTGAACAGTCACCTACAAGTTATAGAACAACAGCGCAGCTCCCACTGATTTCTATAGGACCTCGAAAACCACAACTTTTTAGAGATTCGTGGAAAAACTAAATTCAATTGTTAGTAAATGGGCCCCTAATTGGAACAATTGTGAAAGCAGTTATAGAAATATAAACCAGCACAGAAATCCCATTATTACAACTTAAATTAGTACTTCCATCATTTTGATGAATTGAAGTTATTCATTCTGCCTGAGCTGGCAAACAACTTACTGTTATATTTTGAAAAAAGTAGGTATTAAAGTGACGTTGACCTCTGAGAACATTTAGCATAACTGCGTCGATTTTTCTAAAGCCTATATGTACAGGCATGGGACGTGTTATCCAGACGCTCGGGACCTGGAGCTTTCCAGATAACGGATCTTTCCGTACCTTAAGCCTATTAGAAAATAATGTAAACATTAAATAAACTCAATAGGCTGGTTTTGCTTCCAATAAGGATTAATTATATCTTAGTTTGGATCAAGTGCAAGGTACTGTTTTATTATTACAGAAAAAAAGGAAATCATGTTTAAAAACTTAGATTATTTGGATAAAATGGAGTCTATGAGAGCCGGCCTTTAAGAAATTCAGAGCTTTCGGGATAATGGGTTTGCGGATAATGGATCCCATACCTGTACTATATATTTTATTTATGTAGTGGCTCCGATAAACCAGGTTGTTATTTTACTCTTCACCCATAGGGACCATCTTGGTTCTCAATCATTTTTCACTAAAGCCTCCCATGCTTATCATGATCAAAAGCCAAACATCACTATTGAAATGAGTCAAACTATTAAGCATCACCACCACAATAACTCTAGTAAGAGTCAATGGGAAGAACTATAATTAAGCCACATTAGAAAAAAAAAAGTGAAGTGAAGACTCCTGAACTGAAACCAGTCCTCCTTTTATGAATCCACTGACTTTACTATTGAGCTATTCCTTAAAATAAATGAACCCTCTGTATTCACACCTACCTCATCAAGTTGTCATGTTAATGGGCTTGGAGCACCTGCACCTATATAGAAAATATCAAAAAGCAGGCCAATGCTTTTTGAACTTGGAAACCACAAAGCAGTCATTTTTCAAATCATTGCCTTTTTCAGGCTGAGATTACCCAAGTGTCCCAATCCAACACTCTTGTTGGTCTAACTGAGACTCAGATAATCAGGTAATAAAGTATCTAAAGATACCTTTGTTACTCGATGCCAGACATGCCAACCTAACCTTAAATGATATGAAGGGCCGCATTAAATTGGTAAAAAATAATGAGAGCTACCTTCAGTGGCGTAACTACCGGGGGAGCAGGGGGTGCGATTGGGCCAGGGCCCACACCCCCTCAGGGGGTCCCCGTACGGAGGGGGCGGGGCCCGGCTGCACGTCCCGCGCCAGGGCCCGCCCCCCTCTAGTTACGTCGCTGGCTACCTTATTTCTATGGGGAATACATTAAAATCAGAAAATATAGTACAGATCTTTTATCCTGAAAACCATTATCGAGAAAGCACTGAATTATGGAAAGACCATCTCTCTTAAGACTCCATTTTTACCTAAGTAATCCAAATTTTTTACAGTTATTTTCTTTTTCTCTGTATTAATAAAACAGTACCTTGTACTTTGTCCATACTAAGATACAATTAATCCTTAATGGAAGCAAAACCAGCCTATTGGGTTTATTTAATATTCACATAATTTTCTTGTAGACTTAAGTTATGAAGCTCCAAATTAAGGAAAGATCTCTTATCTGGAAAAACCCCAGGCCCGGAGCATTCTGGATAACAGGTCATATACCTGTAGCATAGGGAATGTCAATCCAAAAAAATGTTTTTTCAGCTAATAAAACAAATTCCAAGCAACTTTGCAATATACATAAATTGGGATTTTTTAATTATTTGTAATATGCTATTGAAAGAAGTGTTTGTCTGTCCCTTTCTATTCTCTGCCCTGGTGGCTCAGACTGTGCTGGGGAACTAAGAATTTTGCAACATTGTTTAAAAAGTAACATGCATGTACCAAGAGCCTAAAAAACACAGTTTACAAGGGTCATTGGTTGCAGCATAACAAGGTACGGCTGTACAGATTATTAGGATTAATGCAATCATACTAAAATTAGAATAATGTATCTACTCTATATTATCTTAACAGAATGGCACGATGACACACATATCTTATATAGACATCATTGTACCCCCAATTGTACTATAAGGATATCAGCAGTCACTGAGCCATTCTATGACCATATAATGGCCGACTGTTTTAATAAAGGTCGTGGAACCCCAAAGTAACTTCAATAATGCTCATAGTTTACATTGTATTGAATGGGACCTGTTATCCAGAATGGTCGGGACCTGGGGTTTTTGGATCTTCATACCTTAAGTCTACTAAAAATAAATAAACCCAAGGCTGATTTTGCTTCCAATAAGGATTATTTATATCTTAGTTTGGATCAAGTACAAGTTACTGTTTTATTATTACAGAGAAAAAGGAAATCATTTTTAAAAATTCTGATTATTTGGATAAAATGGAGTCTATGGGAGACAGCCTTTCCAAAATTCAGAACTTTCTGGATGACGGGTTTCCGGATAACGGATCCCATACCTGTATTTGTGTTTGAATTTTCGGTGAGTTGTGACACAAGTGACATCAATTTGCATCGATTATAACATGTCATCAAGAAACACTGTGCAAGAATATCTTTTGCTATATACATATATACATATATACTGTATGTTAATCATGTATATATATATATATATATTGCTATTCTCAAATTGAGCTTATAAATAAAGGAATCCTACAATATAGAAACATATATGTATAAAAAAACCAAAATAATCCTAATAGGATTGTTTTGCCACCAATATGGATTTATGCAGCTTAGTTACCATTCAAGTACAAGGTAAGGTTTTATTATAACAGTGAAAAGGAAATTCATTTAAAAAAAATGTAATTATTGCCTTAAAATTGAGTCTGTGGGGGATGGTTTCTGGAAATTGTGTTTCTGGATAAGAGATCCCAGATTTGGAATGGTGATTTTTATCACTACTGCAGGGCAGATGTTTTATTTGTTGCTTGAAATAATCTTTTTCCCATACAAACAATCAGGAGACAAGGTTGCCTTAATCAGGTTTCATTCCGACCACTCACAATGTTTGTTGTACTTGAGGTTAAATAATTTCCGGACTGTCAGTTACGACTTTGCAACAACCTTTAGAACTGCTGAATATGTCAATATGTGTGTGTGCTTATGTGATGGGGACTTTCAATTACACCACAGCAGTTTACTGGGAATATTTTATAGACGTTAGAAGGAGTTGTTTATGCTCTTCTGAGGTTAAAAGCAAACCAATTATATAGCTAATCTCATAAATAATGTAAGCATTAGCCAATCTGTATGTTAATATTTGTAATAGAGATTGTTATGTTATAATGTGAATATAATTGTCTAAAGATTTTTTAGGACATGAAAGGACAATGTCGTCATCTTAATTAACTACCGTGTCTACAACATCAAAAGAGATCCCGTGTGACATATTCCACGCACTAAACACTATAAATTCATCCAAAAACAGGCAGAAATAGCATTCTCCTGCCTCTCGTCCAGTTTTGGTCTGTATTAAGATATTCTCCATTTGCAACGGCTGCTGGATGTAGAATTGACTCTAATCACTAAGCATAGCCTATTAATTCTGGTTCTGGTATGTGACTGCTATGCCAGTGTGAATCTATGAATATTCATTTGGATCAGTACTTTGATATGCATTAGTGCTAAATAAATTGCAGATGGTTGTTAAGCAATTTCATTGCGTATTATAAACTGGCACACAACAGGAAAATTCACAATACATTTTGATTTCAATTTCTCAATGAACTGGAACATTCTATTAATGGGAAAACTATACCCCCTCAAAAATGAAGGTCTCTATAAAAAAGATATTGCATAAAACAGCTCATATGTAAAGCCCTGCTTCATTTAAATAAACCATGTTCATAATAATATACTTTTTTAGTAGCATGTACCATAAGGTAATCATAAATTGAAAGGACAGCCCCCTGGGATCGTATGGTTCACGGTGCACACAAGCAAACCAAACCAAACCATACTTGTTAGGTCACATGAGCCAATTAACAGACAGAGTTCTGTCTTTTGCTTCCACAATTCTTCCTGTTACAGTTAGAGTTGAAGTATTTCTGGTCAGGTGATCTCTGAGGCAGCATGGCTCTGAGCGGGCCCCTATGCCCGCTCAGTGTCGGACTGGGATACCAGGGGCCCACCCAAAAACCTTTGACTAGGGGCCCACCAATTAATCTTAGACCAAGGACCCACTCTTAGTAGTATAATTATTCCTCTCCTCACTCAACCTTTATTCTCCTTGTCTCTTTTCTTTACATACTATAATCTATTATTCCATCTCTTTAGCCACTTCTCATAGAAATAGGGAATGGCCATGAAATAGGCCACATGTCTAGCAGCATAAGGGCCCACTGACACCTTGACCCACCGGGACTTTTCCAGGTATCCTGGTGGGCCCGTCCGACACTGGGCCCGCTGTAGTCGGTCGCCCCTGTCCCCTCCCTTTTATTTGCTCAAATTTTCATCATTGGGACCAGTGCAATGGGGATTGACGCACAGGAAGTTAAAAAAACTATCATATCACCTGCTCATCCCCAGTGTTTCTGAACCAATGCGGGTATGATTGGGAAGCATGCCGCCCCCTAAAATCATGCCACCATGTTGTTCAAGTATTCATTTTGGGGGTATAGTTTTCCTTTATAATGTAGCATGCTGTGGCCCTACATATCTCTCTGTAATGTTAATACAATGAATGAATCTAAGTAAAACTTGGAAAGAGTAGATAAAACCCTCAGATTGTTCCCTTCTTGATCTTATCTTTTTTCTATTCGCATTCGACTTTTACTTTATTGTTTTCCTTATGTTCCTTGAGCTCCCATCTTCAACTACAAATTCCTCTCCTACTGTCACTGAAAGACAACTGATAGCTGTGGGTCTGCTAAGGATATTATTACTGTTATTGATATACTGCTGATGCTTTGGCGTACACTAGCTTAATATATATGGCACACAGGCTTTTAATTGACTCTTATTGGAAGGATGCAACTACTACAACTCATTTGTGCTTCAAAGAGGTATTGGATAAAATGATTACAACAAAATAAATTCCATTGCTTCAGCTGCCTTAAAACTTTGCCTTAAAGGGATACTGTCATGGGGAAAAAAAAATTTTTTCAAAATGAATCAGTTAATTGTGCTGCTCCAGCAGAATTCTGCACTGAAATCCATTTCTCAAAAGAGCAAACAGATTTTTTTATATTCAATTTTGAAATCTGACATGGAGCTAGACATATTGTCAATTTCCCAGCTGCCCAATGTCATGTGACTTGTGCCTGCACTTCAGGAGAGAAATGCTTTCTGGCAGGCTGCTGTTTTTCCTTCTCAATGTAACTGAATGTGTCTCAGTGGGACATGGGTTTTTACTATTGAGTGTTGTTCTTATATCTACCAGGCAGCTGTTATCTTGTGTTAGGGAGCTGCTATCTGGTTACCTTCCCATTGTTCTTTTGTTTGTCTGCTGGGGGGGAAAGGGAGGGGGTGATATCACTCCAACTTGCAGTACAGCAGTAAAGAGTGATTGAAGTTTATCAGAGCACAAGTCACATGACATGGGGTAGCTGGGAAATTGACAAAATGTCTAGCCCCATGTCAGATTTCAAAATTGAATATAAAAAAATCTGTTTGCTCTTTTGAGAAATGAATTCCAGTGCAGAATTCTGCTGGAGCAGCACTATTAACTGATTCATTTTGAAAAAAAAATTTTTTCCCATGACAGTATCCCTTTAAGAGTGATACTGGCACTAAAAAACTACTTTTTAAAATATGAATGTACATTTAAAGTTACCTATAGGTCATGTTGTTTCTTGCTGAGACGTTTGTTTTTGTAAGTAATTGTTACTTGAAGTTCCTACACCTGACTTTTTTGCCAACCTGACTGTCCCTTCTGAGCCTGTCAGTTAAAGTTTCTAATGCACAAGTTTCCTGCTGCACAAGTATGGCAGCCCCCTCATAGACAAACACAGGGAATTGGATAGGCAATGTAAAAGCATCGGGCAAATACTTTATGGCAAAATGATAAGTAGCATGGAAGGCCAATATTAAGATAGATGTAAAAAAGATATACTTTCTGGTGTCAGTATCTCTTTAAAGGCAATTGTAATGCCATTGGCCATGAATAACTCAGTGGTCTGTGTTGTAAGTAAGCTGTCAGTATGCAAAGTAATAACACAATCATGGTGCCCTGTAGTTTTAGTTGGTCAGACAGGCAATAATTCATTGTCTGACCTCACACTCCCCTGAGTTGTACCTGTTCTGCCACCTTGCCTCTTTCCATTTCCACTTAAGAGGGTAGTGCCCTTCCCAGAGACTATTATCCCACTGCTACTATAGGCACCATCTATACCTATTGTACCTGCTATCCCACAGCCACACTCCCTTCCCAGAGACGATTATCCCACTGCTACTATGGGCACCATCTATCCCTATTGTACCTGCTATCCCACAGCCACACTCCCTTCCCAGAGACGATTATCCCTACTGCTACTATAGGCACCATCTCTCCCTACTATACCTGCTATCCCACAGCCACACTCCCTTCCCAGAGACTATTATCCCACTGCTACTATAGGCACCATCTCTCCCTACTATACCTGCTATCCCACAGTCACTCTCCCTTCCCAGAGACTATTATCCCACTGCTACTATAGGCACCATCTCTCCCTACTATACCTGCTATCCCACAGCCACACTCCCTTCCCAGAGACTATTATCCCATTGCTACTATAGGTGCCATCTATTCCTATTGTACTGCTATCCCACAGCCACACTCCCTTCCCAGAGACGATTATCCCACTGCTACTATAGGCACCATCTCTCCCTACTATACCTGCTATCCCACAGTCACTCTCCCTTCCCAGAGGCTATTATCCCACTGCTACTATAGGCATCATCTCTCCCTACTATACCTGCTATCCCACAGCCACACTCCCTTCCCAGAGACTATTATCCCAATGCTACTATAGGTGCCATATATTCCTATTGTACCTGCTATTCAACAGCTACAGTCCCTTCCCAGAGACTATTATCCCACTGTTACTATAGGCACCATCTCTCCCTACTATACCTGCTATCCCACAGTCACAGTCCCTTACCAGAGACTATTATCCCTCTGTTACTATAGGCACCATCTCTCCTACTATACCTGCTAATCTACAGTCAACCCACTGCTACTATAAGAACCATCTCTCCCTTTCTAGTGCAGCTTCTTGAACAATAACTTTTCCTGTTCACAATACCTTTAAAAACAGCTCTCATATGGAATGTTTTACATGCAGTCTTTAAATCCTGCCAGGATTTGTAGTCCACCAACAGTCAGGCCTCTATATTGCACACTAATGATAGTGCAACATGTCCCTGTGCAACCCAAGAAGCTGAACAAATCAAGTTAAAGTAACAATAAAACCAATACTTTTCTAGAAGCACATAGGGAGCTGTGAATGGCACAGAACGCCTCAGTAAATAGAGAATTGCATTCTAAATGGCTATTTGTTATCTGCACAGGAAATCATGGTATTAGAGATTCTGAAGTAAATACAAACTACATACCAGTGTGGATTATTATATTGAAATGTACCCAAAGTCCTTATTTTCCTAAAGCCACTGAACCTTTAAATTCTTTAAAGGACATGTAATCCCTCCCCACAAAAATTAAATCAGTGAACAGCCCCTTTGAAATCTTTAGATACCTGCCACTCTGGTTGTTAAAAGATTAACAGTAAGGCTGCATCATCCCCTTAATCACTTAGGAATCATTCTCCTCCTCTAACCTGCTCTGCCCCCTCGCTCAGGAATATACTTTGGATGTTGGCTAATGAGATGAGTAAAGAGTAGTAGATACTGTTTTGCTCAGCTGTAGCCTTGGTCCTGCAGCCTGCCCTCACTCCCTTCCAGTCAGAAAGTCCCACTCTCAGAAACCCTTTACAATTATTTTGCACCCAGATGAAAATCAATTTTTTTTTTTGCTCAGCTGTAGCCTTGGTTGGTCCTGTAGCCTGTCTGGCTGCCCCCTCCCTCACTCCCTACAGAGTCAGTCAGACAGTCCCACTCTCAGAGACCTTTATACAATTATTTTGCACCCAGCCAGAATTGTTTTGCTTAGGCACAATGGACAAACTAGGAGTACTAGAAGCTGCTAACTGGGCAGTAGTTTGCTCACAAATTATCCGCTCCTGCTTGCGCCTGGACCTTTTATTTAGTCACCCAGACCTCCACTCCTAGCAACCAGATTTATAATATTGCAATCTGGAGAGCTGCTGAATAAAAACGAAATAACTCAACAATCACAAATAATAAAAAATTAAAACCAACTGCAAATTGTCTCAATCATAGTCTGTCTGCATCATACTAAAAGTTAATTTTTAAGGTGAACAACCCCCTTAAAGGGGTTCTGATGATACATGTTGCTATATACGTTTGTGTTGCAGGGTGAGATGAAATAATAAGGTCCCCTTGGGCTACTGCACACAGCACATGAATATGCATGGAAGATTTTATACATATAAGCTGCTTCTTTAAATGTATCTGTGAAGAACAGATATTATGGCTATTCTTGTCCTTATCAGTTTCAACTGCTACTTACATGCCGCAACATAATGCATCCTGTAAACAGGGAAGGACATGAGCTATTGCTTTCCCAAAATAGTATGTCCAGAAGCCTCTTTCTGTACTGTATATCCAATTGTCTTTATTTCTTCTCGTGATTTTGTGGCCATCGTGTATTCCTGTTGTTGGGAGCTATTCTAGGGAGATCCCTGGGTAACAGTAAAACACTGAACAATATTTTTGTTTCTGCATTTCAAGTGCTGCGAGTTGAGTCAAAGCATAGAATCATTCCACATACTCGTATGATGGACAGTTATGACTTTAATTGGTAGCAAATCTATTTTACACAATCAGAGTACCTAAAGATTTGGTATGGGGGGCCAAAAAAAAAGTTGGGATGGTGGAATACTGTAAATTTGTAGACCTATATTAAAGAGGATGTGAACAAAATGTAAATGTTGCCTAATTCCAAGCAACTTGCAATATTTGTCACCAAAATGTATTTGTAAATAAAACTGCTATTTAGAAAGCAATATCCGTCTATCCCTTTGTATTCACTGCCCTTGTGGCTCTGACTTTTGAAACAATGTAGCAGAAGCCAG